>NC_082716.1:103472978-103487978 GCF_030144855.1 Hypanus sabinus
GTTGTTGCCACGTGATTGGCTGATTAGATATTTGCATTAACAAGCAGGTGTACCTAATAAAGTGGCCACTGAGAGTACACACTCAAGGTTTAAGCATCATGAAAATTAGCTTTTTTGCAACAGCAGTATAGTACATAACAATCATGACAAATATTAATTAACATAAACTTAAATTAACATAAATTATACATAACTTACATGATCAAATAAAGAAAAATAGACATAACGACATTAGTACAAGTAATTAGTGTAAGTAGCAAGTTTTATAACAAGTAATATTATTCCATTCCTGAACAAATCACATCATCAGTCATCACTCAGTTACAAATAAGTAGTTCCTGGGGTTTTAAGATTCAAGATATAAGATGGTTTAATATCATTTCCAGTACACAAGTGTAAAGGAGATTGAAATAATTGTTACTCCAGATCCAATGCAGCACAATAAAACACAATAAGATAAAAAAACACAATAATAAAAAAGCACAATAAATATAAATATATAGGATAGCTTCTATACATAGATTGATTGTGTGTCCATAAAGTGACGCTGGGCACAGGAGTGTCTGTACATAAGGTGACTCTGACAGGAAATGATGGAGTAGTGGTGGTTGTGGGGGGTGGGGGGGGGGTGTTGATCAGCTTTACTAATAGGGGAAAGGAACTGCTTTTGAGTTTGAGTCTGGTGGTCCTGGCATGGATTTTGCAAAAACTCATCCCTGAGGGGAGGGGGACAAACAGTCCATGAGCAATGCAGGTGGAACCCTTTCTGTGTGTGGGTCCTTGATGGCATGTAGACTGGTTATTACACCAATGTTAACGAATTTCTGTTCATTGCCAAGAGGCCCTGGACTCTGGCCCTTCCTCGTGGAGCCCCTAAGCCCTTTGCTGTCTTCACCCTCGGAGTATCTCTGTCCCAAGGTGAGAATCTTTGACAGGAGACAGCAGAGGAAGCTTCGCTCTGATTCTGACCCACAATGGGAGGCTTTGCATCCAGCACATCAGTCGCCGTAACTTCTGCTATCCGACCACTGAACCTAGTCCTCCCACGTTCCAAAGATGTACCCCTTGGTAGGGTAATTGGTCACTTGGGTGTAATTGGAGAGCCAGGTCTCATTGAGGGTCAGAAGGGTTTCCTACCAGCTATAATGACATGGTATCATAGTGGTTAGCACAACACTTTACCATACCAGCAACACAGGGTTAATTCCTGCCGCTGTCTGTAAGGAGTTTGTACATTCTCCCTGTGACCGCGTGGGTTTCCTCTGGGTGCTCTGGTTTCCTCCCACAGTCCAAAGACGTACTGGTTGGTAGGTTAATTGGTTGTTATAAAGAGTTTTGTGGTTAGACTCAGATTGGGGGATTGCTTGGCTCAAAGTGCCAGAAGGGCCCCTGCTCTCCACCTGCGAGTCTGCTGGGGATCTTCAGCAGTAGCCGGTGCTCCCAGTGCGGCCTCCTCTGCATTGGAGAGACCCAACATAGATCGAGGGACAGCTTCACTGAGCACCTGCAGTGTGTCCACCACAGAAGTGGGGATTTCCAAGTGGCCACCCATGTTAATTCCACTTTCCATTCCCACACCTCCATCTGTGGCCACCTCCACTGATGTGATCAGGTTGGAGGAGCATTTGGTGGCTCCAGCCCAATGGCATGAACTTTGTTTTCCCTAACTTCCGGTAATTCCTCCATCTCTCCCTTCCCTCTTCTTCCATTCATCACTCTGGCTCCCCTTTCTCCCCTTCTCTTCTCCTCATCTTCCCATCACCCCTCCCCATGGTGCCCCTCCTTCTTCCCTTTCTAACATGGCCCACTCTCCTTTCCAATCAGATTCCTTCTTCTTCAGCCCTTTGCCTTTCCCACCTATCACCTCTCAGCTTCTCACTTCATCCCCTCTCTCCCACCCACCCATCATCCACCTCACCTATCACCTACCAGTTTGCATTCCTTCCCTCCCCTCCCTATTCTGGCTTCTGCCCCTTTTCTTTCCAGTCCTGCTGAAGAGCCTCACTCTGAAAAGTGGACTGTTTATTCCTCTCCATAGATGCTGCCTGGCCTGCTGAGTTTCTCCAGAATTTGGTGTGTGTTACTCTGAGGGACTTTGATATACACTCAGAAGGCACCTAATAAAGTGGCCACCTCAACGTTTGACGTGTTGTGTGTTCAGAGATGCTCTTCTGCACACCACTGTTGTAACGCGTGATTATTTGAGTTCCTGTCACCTTCCTGTCAGCTTGAACCAGTCTGGCCGTTCTCCTCTGACCTCTCTCATTCACAAGATGATTTCACCCACAGGACTGCCACATACTGGGTGTTTTTTTTTTGCCTTTCACGCCATTCTGCATAAACACTGGAGACTGTTGTGTATGAAAATCCCAGGAGATCAGCAGTTTCAAAGTTCAAAGTACAATTATTATCAAAGTACATACACGTCACTGTAACAACACTGAGCTGCCTTTTCTCACGGGCATTCACAGTAACTACGAGAAACACAATAGACTCAATGAAGAACCATACCCAACAGTACGGACAAACAACCAATCTGCAAAAGACAACAGATTGTACAAATGCAAAGAGAGAAAAACAGTAATAATAATTAATCAATAAGTAAGTAATAAACATCAAGAACATGAGATGAAGAGTCCTTGAGATTGAGTCCATTGGTTGTGAGAACAATTCAGTGCTGGCATGAGTGAAGTTATCCCCTCTGGTTCAAGAGCCTGATGTTAACTGTTCCTGAACCTGGTGGTGTGGGTCCTGAAGCTCCTGTACCTTCTTCCTGATGGCAGCAGTGAGAAGAGAGCATATCATGGGTAGTGGGGGTCCCTGATGATGGATGCTGCTTTCCTGTGACGGTGATTCATGTTGGGAGAGTTTTACCCATGATGGACTGGGCCATATCCATTACTTTTTGTAAGATTTTCCATTCAAGGGCATTGTTGTTCCCATACTAGGCCACGATGCCACCAGTCAATTTGCTCTTCACCACACATCTATAGAAGTTTGTCAAAGTTTTAGATGTCATGGTAAATCTTCACAAACTCCTAAGGAAGTAGAGGCACTGCTGTGCTTCCTTCATGATTCAGCTTACAAGTTGGGCCCTTGCCAGATCCTCCAAAACAGTAACACCCAGGATTTTAAAGTTGCTAAACTTCTTTATCACTGATCCCCTGATGAGGACTGGCTCATGGACCTCTGGTTTCCTCCTCCTGAAGTCTATAGTCAGCTCCTTGGTCTTGCTGACATTGGTTGAGAGGTTGCTGTTGTGGCACCACTCAGCCAGATTTTCAATCTCCCTCCTATGTGCTGATTCGGTCAATGACAAACTCAAATATGGCTCTGGAGCTATGCCTAGCCTCACTGTCATAAACGTAAAGCACGCAGAGCAGGGGCTAACTCAAGACATGCCAGATTTGGTGATCAGACCTGAGGGCTTCTCGATACACCAGATGGACGAGACTACTGATTCGGAGAAGGCAAAAGCTAGGGTCTGTGTTTCGTGATAAACTCTTTGTGGTGTTGTCACACTCTTGTTCCCCTGACCTGGAACACGTAATAATGAGGCGCCAAACCTTTTCCGTCATCTTGACCGCAGTCTGCGTGCCACCAACGGCTGATGTCAAACAGGCATTCGAGGTACTGAGGTACTCAAACCACCCCATCTGGCACCAACAGTCAAAGACACCGAGATCACGCTTCCTCCCCATTCTGACGTTCGGTCTGAACAACACCTGAACCTCTTGACCATGTCTGCATGCTTTCATGCACTGAGTTGCTGCCACCTGATTGGCTGATTAGATATTTGCATTAACTGTACATGGGAACCAAATAAAGTGGTCACTGACAACGCACACAAAATGCTGGTGGAACACAGCAGGCCAGGCAGCATCTATGAGGAGAAGCACTGTCGACGTTTCGGGCCGAGACCCTTCGTCAGGACACTGAGTGTCATGGGAGCAATACTGGGATTCTCACTTGTGCTGGGAGTGTGTGACAGGACACCAGCTGCATCTCCTCTGTAATTTCCTCATTGGTCTCTCCGACCTCCATGACTGCTTCATAAATGGGTCGGCACAGACTAGATGGACGGAAGGGCCTGATCCTGGTCCAATCTAATATCAAAGAATGTATACAACATACAACCTGAAATTCTTACTCTTCACAGACATCCACGACACAGAGAAAACCCCAAAGAATGAAGGACAGAAGAGGCTAGAACCCCAAAGAACCCTCCCCACGCACAAGCAGAAAGAACCAACCCTCCCCCTTGCTCCAACAAAAGCACCAACCCTCCACCACCCCCTCACCCCACATTCCAGTGGACGCACCACCGAAAACGCCAGACCCCGAAGACCATGATCTATAGTCCATCAAAACTGCTATCCATCTCAACAACTCAATTGACCCTCTCTCTCACTAACAAGGGAGAGGTAAATACCATTCCTGCCTACAGCTCGCTGTTTTAATGTTAAAGTCTGGAGCGTCGCTTATTTCCGTTTCACCCGACTCGAGAGTCAGCAACCTCTGTCTTAGCATCGAGAGGTGGGGGGGGGGCGGGGAAAGAGAGAGGGGGAGGGGAGAGAGAGATAAAGAGGGGGGAGTGAGAGGGAAGAGAGAGAGGGAGAGGGGGAGAGAGAAGGGGAAGAGAGAGAGAGAGAGAGGGGAGAGAGAGGGGAGAGAGAGAGGGGGAGAGAGAGAGAGAGAGAGAGAGAGAGAGGAGAGAGAGGGAGGGGGAGAGAGAGAGGGGGAGAGAGAGGGGGGGAAGAGAGAGAGAGAGAGAGAAAGGGAGAGAGAGGGAGGAAGGGGGAGGGAGGGAGGGAGGGGGAGAGGGAGAGGGAGAGAGGGAGAAAGGGGAGAGAGAGGGGGGGAGAGAGAGAGGGAGAGAGAGAGGGGGGAGGGAGAAAGGGAGAGAGAGAGGAAGAGGAGAGAGAGAGGGAGGGGAGAGAGAGGGGAGAGAGAGAGGGGGAGAGAGGGAAGGGGAGACAGAGAGAGGGAGGGGGAGAGAGGGAGGGAGGGGGAGAGAGGGAGAAAGGGGAGACAGAGAGAGGGAGGGGGAGAGAGAAGGGAAAGAGAGAGAGGGGAGAGAGAGGGGGAGAGAGAGAGAGAGAGGAGAGAGAGGGGGAGAGAGAGGGGGAAAGAGAGGGAGAGAGAGGGGGAAAGAGAGGGAGAGAGAGGGGGAAAGAGAGAGAGAGAGAGAGAAAGGAAGAGAGAGAGAGGGAGAGAGAGGGAGGGGGGAGAGAGGGAGGGGGAGACAGAGAGAGGGAGGGGGAGAGAGAGGGGGAGAGAGATAGAGAGGGAGGGGGGAGAGAGAGGGAGAAGAGAGAGAGGGGGGGAGGGGGAGAGAGAGAGGGGGAGGGAGAAGAGAGAGAGAGGGGGAGGGGGGAGAGAGAGAGAGAGAGAGGGGGAGGAAGAAGAGAGAGAGGGGGGGAGGGGAGAGAGAGAGAGAGGGGGAGGGGGGAGAGAGAGAGGGGGAGGGGGGAGAGAGAGAGGGGCAGGGGGGAGAGAGAGAGAGGGGGAGGGGGGAGAGAGGGAGGGGGGAGAGAGAGAGGGGGGGAGGGGGGAGAGAGAGAGAGGGGGAGGGGGGAGAGAGAGAGGGGGAGGGGGGAGAGAGAGAGAGGGGGGGAGGGGAGAGAGAGAGAGGGGGGAGGGGGGAGAGAGAGAGAGGGGGAGGGGGGAGAGAGAGAGAGGGGGAGGGGGGAGAGAGAGAGAGGGGGAGGGGGGAGAGAGAGAGAGGGGGAGGGGGGAGAGAGAGAGAGGGGGAGGGAGAAGAGAGGGAGAGGGGGAGGGGGGAGAGAGAGAGTGCTGTGAAGCCTCTGACAGCTGCAGCCTCTGTCTTGGTGACGCTTCAGTCCGCCAGATCAGCGTGGAATCGGGTTGTACTCAGGACCACAGCCCAAAGTCACAAATTTTCTGAGCCACTCCTGGACATACTGAAGAGCAAGAACCCACTATCGGTGAAGAAGGTCGTTTGAGGGCTGCTGTAGATCGTGGCCTCCGACAGGACCCCAGCCACCGTTAAAGGAGAAAACAGACATCAACAGGAGATTTGAGCCCAGGTCTGGTGCCTCCCACAGTTATGACTTTCACTGCCTGCTCCGGTCTGACTCTCTCCCTCGCAATGACACGTCAACACATAAACAGAGGCTTGATTTTCAATTTCACAGTAAATGTATAATCAAGCGACATAGATGTCACCATATATAATCCTGAGATTCCCAGCAAATACAAAGAAACACGACAGAATCAATGAAAAACTGCAAAGCTGGACAAACAACCAACGTGCAAAAGACAACAAACCATGCAGATAAAAAAAGGAAAAAAATATTATTATAATTAAATAAGCAATAAATATCAAGTCAAGTCACTTTTATTGTCATTTCGAGCATAACTGCTGGTACAGTGCATAGTAAAAATGAGACAACGTTTTTCAGGACCGTGGTGCTACATGACACAATACAAAAACTACACTGAACTACGTAAAAAACAAACAACACAGAATTAAAAAAACCTGAGATGAAGAATCCTTGAAAATGAGTCCACAGGTAGGAGGAACATTTCAACAATGGGGCAAGTGAAGTAGAGTGAGGTTACCAACATCGGTTCAGGAGCCTGACGGTTGTGGGGTAATAACTGTTCCTGAACCTGGTGGTGTGGGACCTGAGGCTCATTGTGGTGAGTGAAGTTATCCACACTAGTTCAGGAGCCTGATGGTTGTGGGGTAATAACTGTTCCTGAACCTGGTGGTGTGGAACCTGAGGCTCATTATGGTGAGTGAAGTTATCCACACCGGTTCAGGAGCCTGACGGTTGTGGGGTAATAACTGTTCCTGAACCTGGTGGTGTGGGACCTGAGGCTCATTGTGGTGAGTGAAGTTATCCGCACTGGTTCAGGAGTCTGATGGTTGTGGGGTAATAACTGTTCCTGAACCTGGTGGTGTGGGACCTGAGGCTCATTGTGGTGAGTGAAGTTATCCACACTGGTTCAGGATCCTGATGGTTGTGGGGTAATAACTGTTCCTGAACCTGGTGGTGTGGGATCTGAGGCTGATTGTGGTGAGTGACGTTATCCACACTGGTTCAGGAGCCTGATGGTTGTGGGGTAATAACTGTTCCTGAACCTGGTGGTGTGGGACCTGAGGCTCATTATGGTGAGTGAAGTTATCCGCATCGGTTCAGGAGCCTGACGGTTGTGGGGTAATAACTGTTCCTGAACCTGGTGGTGTGGAACCTGAGGCTCATTATGGTGAGTGAAGTTAACCACACTGTTTCAGGAGCCTGATGGTTGAGGGGTAGTAACTGTTCCTGAACCTGGTGGTGTGGGACCTGAGGCTCATTGTGGTGAGTGACGTTATCCACACTGGTTCAGGAGCCTGATGGTTGTGGGGTAATAACTGTTCCTGAACCTGGTGGTGTGGGACCTGAGGCTCATTATGGTGAGTGAAGTTATCCGCATCGGTTCAGGAGCCTGACGGTTGAGGGGTAATAACTGTTCCTGAACCTGGTGGTGTGTGTCTTGGGGCTCCCGTACCTTCTTCCTGATGGCAGCAGAGAGAAGAGAGCGTGTCCTGGATGGTGGGGTCTCTGATGATGGGTGCTGCTTCCTGTGACAGCGCTCTCTGTAGGTGAGCTCAATGGTGAGCAGGCCTTTCTCAATGGAGTTTTCTGTGTACCAACGTTTTTGATGCCATGGACCTGTACCATTAACGGTGGGGTCTGTGGACCTCTTTCATGCTTTGCATCCCACATGGACTTCCTTCTGTGGTTCTTTTAACGATTCTGTTTAAGGTCTTACAGGCACTGTGGAATGCAATAGGTGAGATATAATTGTAAGCACATTAACCACTCACTAAAACTAACGTAACGATAAAACTGAAATAAGACTGTGAGTGTCGAAATGTAGCTGGTTGACTAACGTTAATGTGTTGATCTTGCTGGTTATAAAACTTGGAAGGTAAAGACTTATTTATGGATGCTTGTTTGTCTGACCTTCCTGAAGCAGTACTGTATCTGAGATTCTGTGAGTCATTGACAATCTAATAGAGTCACACAGCACACAAACACATCCTCCAGAGCAACTTGTCTAAGTTCATTGACTGCATTCAGTCACAGAACAGTACAGCACAGTACAGGCCCTTCAGCCCACAAAGTCATGCCAAACCAATATGACCCTTTTCCCCGATCAATCTAACCCATGCCTTGTTGGAAATCACTGGGTTTTTTTAATGATATTTTTTATAAGATTTGTACTTTGTAACAAACTCATATATTTTTCAGAGTATGTGGTGGTCCATCCCCACTCGATGGCAGAAAGCGGTATAGCAGCTAAACTAATGGTTTATCACCTTTCTCATTTTTCATTGGCTAGGTACCAGCGCATTACACATTTGATATCATTGTTTTAATTATGTAGTCTATTATCTATTTCATTCCTATCTGAGGAATTTCTTATCTTATTTATAAAGGTGATGGAATTTTCAAAGGTGTCATCTTTTTTTTTATTCTTTATTCTACTGGTTACCAACCCATCGATTGCGATCGACTGGTTGATCTTTGAGACTTTCCCGGTAGATCCAGTAAAAAAATGAAAAATAAATACACAAATACTGTTAATAGGTTGTTTCCGGGTTGCGGGGTTTTAGTTCCGTTCTTTCTGCCCAGTGCGCATGTGTGTAGCTCCCCCGCCACACTACCCAGTGTACTTCAGTGGTCCCCAACCACCGGGCCACGAGGAAACAATATGTCTTGGCGATATGAAACGATATGAGTCAGCTGCACCTTTCCTCATTCCCTGTCACACCCACTGTTGAACTTGAATACACGCGAGATCATCAGTCGCCTAAATGCAGTGACACCCTCGTGCCGGGGATCATTGGTTGGCCTTGGGTAACCGTCCGCCTTGCCTGGCTGGCAAGAAGTGCCGTTACTACTGGCCTGGGGCGCGGACAGATGGGCGCCGCCTCTAAACCTGTTTAGCACACCGAATGTTCGTGGGGAAGCCGGTGCTAAAGTATTCGCAGTCGAGCTAATTCAGGCTCAGGGTTTCGTAAGTAGCAGAGCAGCTACCTCACTGCGATCTGCTGAAAGTCATCCCTCGAGCCAAACTTTTGTCGGCCGATAGATCCTACAAGGAGGGGCTGTCGCATTCCTCGCTCGGTCGGTTGCTCTCTCTGGACTGCGACCCCCATGGCCCCGGCACAGGGACCTCTGACCCTGACCAAGGCATCTGGCGGTGGGCGGGCGGGTGGGAGGCTGGAGTTCAGGCCCGGAGGCTGTCCAATGAGGCAATGAAGCCCTCAAAACTGCTTCGGTACCCTGAGTCCAAGCACCCAGCACTTAAAGACAAACCTGTTGAGTTTTCTCAGCGGAAAAAACGTGAGCAAGCGGGACAGAAGCTAAGTGCTGAGAGCCACAAAAACTAAATTGCGGAATAGACTGGATGTAAGGAACCTGCTTCGGGTATCGCTGTATTTCCGTCGTGCTTAACACCGCCCCCACCCCCATTGGCCGGTCCACAAGAATATTGTCAATATTAAACCGGGCCACAGTGCAAAAAATGGTGGTGACCCCTGGTGTTCATACATTATTTCTACTTCCGGGTTGTGGGGTTTTACTTCCGGTCTTTTCTGCCCCAGTGCGCATGCGTGTGACTAATCGATGTAGTAGGTCGATCTCGCCTTTCACTAAGGCCGAGGTAGGGGATCTTGGGCTTAAAAAGGGTGGTGACCACTACTTTATTCCTTTTGCCTTTGCCATGCGTTTACCTCTCAGCTCTTTATTTAGTTTGCTCAGTATCTGCGTGCTTCTTCGTACTCAAAGATAAATGGTCGTTAGAATTAAGGCTGCTGGCCATTTATTGACTACCAGAAGAACCCTAAAGATCAGAAGGTAAACACCGGCCTACACAGCCCATCGCTCTCCACCGCGGTAGCACAGTGGTTAGTGTGAGGCTATTACGTCTCAGGGCGTTACGGAGTTCAGAGTTCAATTCCGGCGCGGTTCTGTTAGGGGCCTCTGTACACCCTCCCTGTGGAGTGTGTGCGTTATCTCCGGGTGCTCTGGTTTCTTCCCACAGTCCAAAGACATAATAGGTAGGTTAATTGGACATTGTAGATTGACCAATTACTTAAATGACAAATTATTCAATTAGTGACCAATTAAATGCCAATTGATTGCTCATTGTAAACTGTTAGGTTAGGATTTATTGGGTCCGTCAGGGGCTCCCAAACAGCGCAGCCCAAAGGGCTGAAAGGGTCTTCTCTGCACCAGATCTCGAAACAAATACATAAAAATTTCTTTCTATAATCCATGTGTCTGTCTAAAAGTCCTTCATGGCCCTCTACCACCACCCATGGCAGGACGTTCCTGGTTCCCACCACACAGAACAGTACAGCACAGTACAGGAACTTCAGCCCACAATGTTGTGCCAACCCTTAACCAAGATCAGTGTAACCCTTCCCACGCACACAGCCCTCTAATTTTTTTTCTATCATCTGTCTAAGAGTCTCTTAAATGTCCCTGATGCGTCTGCCTCCACCACCACCTTGTGTAGCAATGCTCCCTCCATCAGTAAACTCTTCCCTCTCACATTCCCTTAAACCGCTGCTTTCCTCTCCAGACAATGAAGGGTCCCGGCCCGAAGCATCTACTGTTTACTCCGCTCCATGGACGCTCGTCGTCAGTGCAAGCTGAGGGAAATACAATCTGTGGTAGTGTTCGGGTCTTCCAGGCCAGTGTCGGTGGGAAGAGGCTGTCATCGAACCTTGAGGTACGGGTCTTCGGGCTCCTTGTTTGATGCCACCCAGTTCCGAGATTCCCAGCCCCAACATAAAGCAAGAAAGGAGGGAACTCTCTCCCTGCTTGACAATTCCTGAGAAATATTATCTCCCTCGATGAGAGAAAAACATGACAGCTGACCTATGAGCAACTGGAGAGAGAAAGCAAATGTATTTTCACACCCCAATAACTCCGTCGAAAAAGTAATTCTGACTCAGGTTTGGATTTAGTTATCAAATGTACATGTACACACACAGTGAAATACATTGCTGTAACAGTTTGCAAGCATTGCCACACAACCCCGTGTCAACCTCGCATGCCTACCACTCTCGACAGAACAATACATCCCAGCGCCCGTGTTAAACAAGCAATTTACCTCAGCACATCTGTCAGGTGAAGGAACACACCTCAACTCATCCGTTAAACACCCCGGCACAAATACTGAGGATTTAACTCCTCCACTGTGTATGTTAAAGACTTGCTGGCATTGGAGAGGGCCCAGAGGAGGTTTGCGAGAGTGATTCGGGGAATTAAAGGGTTAACGTATGAGGAGCGTTTGATGGCTTTGGAGTTCAGAAGAATGAAGGGGGATCTCATTGAAACCTGTCAAATACTGAAAGGTTCTGACACAGTGGATGTGGAAAGGATGTTCCCTATAGTGGGGGAGTCTGGGACCAGAGGGCATAGCCTCTGAATAGAGGGATATCACTTCAGAACAAAGATGAGGAGCAATTTATTTCACCAGAGGGAGGTGAATCTGTGGAATTCATTGCCCACAGGTGGCTTTGTAGGCCAAGTAATTGGGTATATTCAAAACAGAGGTTGGTCATCATCATTACTACAGTGTCATATGACATCATCATTACGTGCCATGTCGCATGATGTGGGCAATCATGATCTTTCCATGACCATGATTGTTCTTGGCAAATTTATCTACAGAACTGGTTTGCCGCCTTCTGGGAAGTGTCTTTACAAGACGGGTGACCGCAGCCATTATCAATACTCTTCAGAGATTGTCTGCCTGGTGTCGGTGGTCACATAACCAGGATTTGTGATCTGCACCGGCTGCTCGTGTGACCACCCACCACCTGCTCCCATGGCTTCACGTGACCCTGGGTGCAGGGTGGAGGAGGGAAGTGCCTCCATCGCACTTCCTTTGGTAGGGGAGTATCTCCATCCCACCATCCAGAAGGTTGGTAGGTTCTTGGTTAGTCAGGGTGTCAAATGCTACCCAGACAGGGCAGGAGATGGGGTTGAAAAGGGTAACAAATGGTGGAGCAGATTTGTTGGGCCGAACAGTCTGATTTTCAGTTTAAGTGGAATACACACATTAACAGTGACATGAACCAACACTTCTGTTAACACACCACAGTAGTACATTAGCAGAGTAACATCCCTTAGCAAGGATATTAAAAAGAATTCCATCCAAACACCTGTGTTGAAGAAAGTGCTATGTCGGAATGTGTGATTAGCAGAGTATTAGGCGTGTTTGACCAGATTTACACAGGTCAGCATGTATACTTCACTCAAGAACACCTCCCAGCCTGTTGTATAGTGTCAGTGGCCGGATGGGTGTGTGTTAAATACCCTGCCACAAACACAAAGCGGGCTCATTTTCCAGGACTGGTGGCATTGAGCTGAGCTGTGGTCCTACAGCGCCACCAAGTGACAGAGAAGCGCCTGCACCATTTATACCTCAAGACCAGAGTTAGGCCATTTGGCCCATCAAACCCGCTCCACCATTTCATCATGGCTGATCCATTTCCTTCTCAGCCCCAGTCTCCTGCCTTCTCCCCAAATCCCTTCATGCCCTGACTAATCAAGAATCTATCAAGTTCTGCTTTATATATATATATATATATATATATATATATATATATCCAATGACTTGGCCTCCACAGCTGCCTGTGGCAAAGAACTTCACAGATTCACCACTCTCTGGCCATCCTTTGCCTCGCTGAAGATTCAAGGTTGTTTAATGTCATTTCCGGTACACAAATGTAAAGGAGAACAAAATAATTGTTAATCTGGATCCAAAGCAGCACAAAAAAAATCACAATAAGATAAAGAACCCAAAAATAATAAAAACACATCAGATACAAAAGATAGAATATGTATATAGATTGATTTGATGCCAGGCACAGGAGTGCCTGTACGTAAGGTGACTGAGAAGAAATGATGGAGGGGCGGGTGAGTGGATGGAGGTGTTGATCACCAGACCAGGATGGGTTGGGGTGGGAATGTGAAGGGAGGGGGGCACATCCAGGAAGAAGGGCAGAAACAGAGGGACGTCCGTGTCACCAGAAGATCGAGGGACAGGATACATGCGTCACCTGTGTTACGTTTTGTAACTCCTGAAACTAATTGAAAGAGAAACATGGGAGCGGGGAAATAGGTCTACTTATTCTAACAAACAAGAGAAAATCTGCAGATGCTGGAAATCCAAGCAACGCAGATAAAATGCTGGAGGGACTCAGCAGGCCAGGCAGCATCTGTGGAAAAAAAAGTACAGATGACGTATGGAAACATAGAAACATAAAAAATAGGTGCAGGATTAGGCCATTCGGCCCTTCAAGCCTGCACTGCCATTCAGTATGATCATGGCTGATCATCCAACTCAGAACCCTGTACCTGCTTTCTCTCCATACCCCCGATCCCTTTAGCCACAAGGGCCATATCTAACTTCCTCTTAAATATAGCCAATGAACCGGCCTCAACTGTTTCCTGTGGCAGAGAATTCCACAGATTCACCACTCTCTGTGTGAAGAAGTTTTTCCTCATCTCAGTCCTAAAAGGCTTCCCCTTTATCCTTAAACTGTGACCCCTCGTTCTGGACTTCCCCAACATCGGAAACAATCTTCCTGCAACTAGCCTGTCCAATCCCTTTAGAATTTTATATGTTTCAATAAGATCCCCCCTCAATCTTCTAAATTCCAGTGAGTATAAGCCTAGTCGATCCAGTCTTTCTTCATATGAAAGTCCTGCCATCCCAGGAATCAATCTGGTGAACCTTCTCTGTATTCCCTCTATGGCAAGAATGTCTTTCCTCAGATTAGGGGACCAAAACTGCACACAATATTCTAGGTGCGGTCTCGCCAAGGCCTTGTACAACTAGGCTCAAAAACATTGGCTGTACTCTTTTCCGTAGATGCTGCTGGGCCTGCTGAGCTCCTCCAGCATTTAGTGTGTGTTGCTAATCAGTTTTACATTACTTTTCTTTACTGAGGTGCTCACATATGCCATTCACATACCTTTACATATAACCCATAATGAATTTATATCAGGGAGGAGGTACAGGAGCCTGAAGTCACACACTCAATAATTCATGAACAGCTTCTTCCCCTCGGCCATCCGATTTCTGAATGGACGTTCAACCCATGATCACTACTTCATCCTACTTTTCTACTATTTCTATTTTTGCACTACTTTAAACTTAACTATTTAATACACATGTATACACTTACCGTAATTTATTTTTTCTCTGTTAATCATGTATTTCATCATACTGTTGCCACTAAGTTTAAAAAATTCCGCGACATATGCCGGTGTCGTGGTATATTAAATGATATTAAACCTGATTCTGATTCTAATCCTCACTCTTCACAGACATCTATAAAACGTATGGTTCGACGTAGATGTGACAAACAAAATTAGGCTTCTGCTTTAAAAATTTAGGGGAGTTGATAGACCTTAAGCCGTAGGCTTACCTGCTGCTGTAGACTGGGTGAGGACGCGCCAGAGACGGTGTAGCGTGGCCTTGGTACTCATGTCAGTGCTGCCCTCCACTGGTGGATCAGTGGAATTACAGCCTGGACTGCCGGGAACCGTTATTTGGCAGGAACAGTCACTCAGGGTCTTGGACTAAAAATAAGTTTACTTGCATGACTATGTTCTCTTTCTCTATTTCACTATTTTGAATGCTCGTGTATGTCTTGGCCCCAAAGGAATGCTGTCTCGCTCGGCTGTATCCAGGTGTGGTTTGAAAAGTAATGAAACTTGACTTGATTTGAATGTGGGGCGGATGAAATGGTGGGGTGGGTGTAACCAGGCTCTGATTCTCTGACATGACAACATTGCCCTGAGTTTCTCTACCAGAGAAAGCGCCCGCAGTTCTCACGGGAGATCCCTCAGCCGCTGGAGTGGTAGCAGGCCACCCCCACACCCCATTCTGAGGACTGTCTGTCCGAGAATGGAGTCGTGTTCGGGGCTGTTGCAGAAGGAAGTTGACAGGAAG
>NC_082716.1:104118424-104299756 GCF_030144855.1 Hypanus sabinus
AGTGCCAATTATCCCTGCCCTTCCAGCTGCTGGCTGCCTGGGTATTTTCCGAGATGATGTCCCATTTTCAGGAGGCGAGATGATTTTAATTTCACCTTGAAACCACGCTGAACAAAGAGTTAAAAAAGATGCCAGTGAAAATTGATTGCACAGACCCTGCCGTGAACAAAGGCCTCGCCTTTCCAATTGCCCCATCCCCTGGCGACCTGAGGGATGGGGAGGGGGGTTATCAATTGGGATTGACCGAGGCCTCTCCAAGTATTTCCCGGGGAGAAAGGGGGTGGGTTTCGTGGGTGGGGGAGAGGGGAGAAAGGAAGCGTGTCGCCACTTTCTGCCCGTTCTTTACCTGCAGACCAAGATGATTGTGTATATATCATACTGAAGATCTCATTTTTGTTATACTGTTTAAAGAAGTTTTTTTTTAAAGAGGTTATTTTCAGCAGAATGTTCTGGAGCCTTAACATTGAGCATCAGAGAAAAATCGGTCACGTGTCAGTGATGAATGGCGACACGCAGTCTTTTGGTGTCCAACTCCGCTGTATAGGCAAAATCTACTCTGACGAGTGAACATTTTTGTATACATTTATATTAAACTATTTATTAAAGAAAATGTTTTGTAATAAACGGTGAAATCTTAAAAGAAGCTCACACTGGCCTCGTTCTGTCACTGCTCACCCACTCTTAGTCGGCTTGGGGAGGGGACACCTGAGCCCTCATGGGTCTTGTATCGGTGTGGGGATGGGACAGAGAGGGTCCTAACTAATTGTCCTTTTCCCTCACCACCCCCGCTGCCTATTCCACTACTGTCATGAGGGGTTCTAATACCCTTCCTGATTGGCCGAACCAGCTAAAATGTACATCAAAAACTGATCTCTCCTACCTACACAATGTCCATCTTCCTCACATCTATGTGCCTATCCAAACGTTTCTAATGCATTGCCTCTACCAGCTTATCAGGCAGCGCATCTCCCTCTTCCCCCCCCCCCCCCCCCTCACTGAAACCTCACCTCACATTCAATGCATACCCTCTGTTATTAGCCACTTCTACACGAACGATTCGGCAGGAAATCTGGAGCAATACGCACACAATACTGGAGGAACTCAGCAGGTCAGGCAGCATCTATGGAGAAGATCAAACAGTTGACGTTTCGGGCCATCATCAGGCCTCACCACCTAACTTATCTGTGCGCTTTTCAGCCAGTCCTTCCTCCCACACTCCCGATTGGCCATGGCCAATTATCTGCACTACAGTCACTCGAAGCAGCGCCGTGCGGTCGGCGGCTGGCTATCCTCCTCCCCAGACTCTGCGGGCCACAACGCGCAAAGGTAACCTTCTCCGAGCCGGTGTGACGGACAGGAATGTTTTGATGCTCGCTTCCAGAGTCACAGTGTCCTCTGCTGGTGTAAGTGGAATAGAGCAGGAACTCGGCATTGGAGGGCTCTTCGGCCCATCAAGCTCATTCCTCCAGATGTGGAGGTTCCCAACCTTTTTTTTATTCCATGGACTGATACCATCAAGTAAAGGGTTTCTGGACCCCAGGTTGGGGAACCCATGGTCCTGCGAAGAATAGTCGCCCCGCTCATTAGCCTAGCCCCATGATTTTCCGCCCGCTTTCACCCGTCACCAATAACAACCAAACCAATCATAAAATGTTACCATAAGACTTTAATCAGGCAGATGAATGTTAGAAAAATGGAGGGCTATATGGCAGGAAAGTGTTAGATTTGATCTTAAAGTGGTTAAAAGATCGGCACAACGTCATGGGCCTAAGACATAGTATAATTAGACCATTCAGCCCATCAAGTCTGCACCGCCATTTCATTGTGGCTGATTTTTTATCCTATTCGACCCGATGGAATTTGAATTCAGGTAGTTTAATCGAGGATGCACTGTTGGGAAGGGCGGTGTCTGGCCGAGCCAATGCAGAGAATAGCGGACGATTAGAGATATTGACGAGGGTTTCAAGTCACAGGAGTGGAATTAGGCCATTCCGCCCATTGAGACTACGCCATTACATTGTGGCTCTCAACCCCCAATCTCCTGCCTTCTCCCCGTAACCTTTGGCGCCCTAACTAATCAAGAACCTATCACCCTCCGCTTTAAAAATAACTCGGGCTCCACAGCCGTCTGTGGTAACGAATTCCACACCCACTGGCTAAAGAAATTCCTCCCCATTTCCGTTCTAAATGGACGTCTCGTCTATTCTGAATCTGTGCCCTCTGGTCCTAGACTCGCCCACCATAGGAAACATCCACTCTATTGATGCATTTCAATATTCGATAGGTTTCAATAAGATCACCCACCACCACCACCACCACCACCACCAACTTATTCTTCGGAACTCCAGGGAATACAGGCCCGGAGCCATCAATCACTCCTCGAACATTAACCGGCCTCATTTCTCTGGACCCTCTCCAATGCCAGCCCTAGATAAGGCACGTTGGTGGGCTGAGAAAGAACAGCGACTCTCCTGTGCACTGATTGGTTTTAATAGTTACTGATTGTCGTTAACTGGATTCTAAATGCTTCGGGGATTGTACTGGAGTGGGACTGGAGACGCCCCCAGTGCTTCGGGTGGGATCCTGTCTGTGGGGTACACCCTGCATCTCACCTGGCGCCTGTAAATTCGCCCCGGTGTGTGAACCAGCGCTGGAACAAGTTACGGGGAGGATTGGTTGGAAATGGGCTTGTTTTATGAGCTGGCATAAGTTCGATGGGCCGAATGGAAATGTAAACTCACTATGATATTCTACTGTCATGAGCTGCATATTTTATCTCCCCGCTCCACCTTACCCTTGGTGAAGGGTCTCTGGTTACCGCCCCCTCCCCGGTATATTATCCCCAAACCCTCTCCCCCAGACCTGCCGTCTCCCCCCGTAGGGAATCTGCAGGAGATCCCCCCCGAGTGTGATGCCGGTCTCCTCCCTGGAATCGGCCCCTCGCCCTCTGGTCGTCAGTCCTGGAGAAGCCCCGAACGTCCACTGACCATTTTCCTCCATAGACGCTGCCCGACCTGCTGAGCTCCTCCAGCTTTGTGCGTGTGTTGCTCCGGATTCCCAGCATCTGCAGATTCTCTTGTCTTTTTGTGTTCTGAAGCCGAGATTCCCCCGGGCATCTCTCGTCCAGTATCGGCACCAGCTACTCGTGGCTCCGGCGACCAACCCATATCCTCCCCGTCTCTGTGCGGCGCTCCCTCTGAACCGCCCCTCTCGGTCCAGATTGCTGCGCTCCCTCAAACCGTCTCTCCCTCTGCGCCATTCCCGCACACTGCGGCGATCCCTCCGCACTGCCCCCTCCCCTCACCGCCTCTATCGGCATCTCTCCACAACCTGCCGTCCCTCCCGTCCACTGCTGGACGCATCCTCTGCAAGTACCCCCCAGCCATTCCGGGACTCCCCCCCACGCCCCTCCGACGGCGCTGGCGCTCCCTCTACACTAGAATCCTCGGCACTAGGTGGCGTGAGGTTGATGCAGGTCTGGGAAAATTACAAAGGCGAGGGGGAGGGTTTCCTGTGGCCTCTGGGAGGGGTTCTGTCCCAGTCTCCGTCCAGAGCCTGCCCGATCTCTCAGCCACTCTCGGGGGGGGGGGGAAAGAAAACCTTCGGAAAACTCTCCGCAGAAGTTTCGCGGCAGCGAGAAGCCGCCGGGCGGAGATCTCGGGAAGATCTCGCCATCTCTTCCCCCTTTCGCCGGGGGCTGACATTCCGGTGGGCGAATCTCCAGCAGTCGGAAGGGAACCATGTTCAGTTGGATGAAGAAGAACGAGAAGAAGACCCCCGAGGTGATTCACACCGTGACCGAGGGGCTGAAGCGGCTCTACAAGAACAAACTCCTGCCGCTGGAGGAGTTCTACCGCTTCCATGACTTCCACTCGCCCTCCCTGGAGGACGCGGACTTCGACAACAAGCCCATGATCCTGGTGGTGGGTCAGTACTCCACCGGGAAGACCACCTTCATCCAATACCTGCTGGAAGAGGACTTCCCCGGGAGCAGGGTAGGACCTGAGCCCACCACCGACTCCTTCATCGCCGTCATGCACGGGGACGTGGAGAGCGTTATCCCGGGGAACGCGCTGATGGTGGATCCCAACAAACCCTTCCGAAAGCTTAATCCCTTCGGCAACTCCTTTCTCAACAGGTGAGAGGCTGCACCCCTCCCTACCCCCACCTGCACCCTCCCCCTAGTACACCCCCTCTCTCCTCTCGCACCTCCATCACCTCATGCTGCTGTAGTGCGTCGCTGGGCACAGTAGGGTCCCAGGAGGTGCAGCTCCAGTGGTAATTCCTAAGCCCCGGGGTTGGTCCCCCCTTGGAAAGAGTGGCCTCGGAATCCTCTCCGCCCCATCTTAGAGAGGTGAGGAAGTTTGACTTCACAGCTTTGCTGGAGATGAAGCATTCCCTCAGTGTAGAGCTCCCTCCCTGTCGCTCTCCCTCTCCCTCTGGCTGTCCCTCAGTGCCACATTCTCTCATAGCAGCTCCCCCTCTTCCCGCCCCCCTCATTTCCACTCTCTCTGCGAAGCTCCCTCACTGCAACATTCTCAATGTGAAGCTCCCTCACTGCAACATTCTCTCAGTGTGAAGCTCCCTCACTGCAACATTCTCAGTGTGAAGCTCCCTCACTACAACATTCTCCCAGTGTGAAGCTCCCTCACTACAACATTCTCCCAGCGTGGAGCTCCCTCACTGCAACATTCTCTCAGTGTGGAGCTCCCTCACTGCAACATTCTCTCAGTGTGGAGCTCCCTCACTGTAACATTCTCTCAATGTGGAGCCCCTTCATTGCAACATTCTCCCAGTGTGGAGCTCCCTCACTGCAACATTCTCTCAATGTGGAGCTCCCTCACTGCAACATTCTCTCAGTGTGGAGCTCCCTCATAGCAACATTCTATCAGTGTGGAGCTCCCTCATAGCAACATTATCTCAGCGTGGAGCTCCCTCAGTGTGAAGCTCCCTCATTGCAACATTCTAACAGTGTGAAGCTCCCTCAAGACAACATTCTCTCAGTGTGGACCTCCCTCAAGACAACATTCTCTCAGTGTGGACCTCCCTCACTGCAACATTCTCAGTGTGGACCTCCCTCACTGCAACATTCTCAGTGTGGACCTCCCTCACTGCAACATTCTCAGTGTGGAGCTCCCTCACTGCAACATTCTCAGTGTGAAGCTCCCTCACGGCAACATTCCCTCTGCGGCTCTCTCTCAGTGTGACGCACACCTGGCATCACAGTCCCTCGGTGGGGCACCAGCTAACGTTTTCCAAATGGAAAAGTTTAGTAGTGGTTTGCCCCTCCCCTCCCACACCCCGCCCCCCGGCCAAGAGTGTGGAAATGGGAACCCAGCCAAGGAGTTGCATAAAGGACGCACGAGGGGCGAGGGAGGAGCCAATGCTGGCACAAGCAGGAAGGGCAGAATGGCGTTGTGTGTCTGTGATTGTGGTTCTGTAGGGTGTGGGTCCTGTTAAAACTGGTCACCCCCCACCCCGTAACCCTCAGCACCGTTTGCTGTGCAGTCGGGATCAGCTAATCTCGGGTAAGATGGAGAAACGTGTGCAAGTCCTGTCCTGCTCGAATAGCTGGCCCACACTGACTTTGGCTCGGACCCATTGGACTGCGTTACAGGGGGAGAGACTGGCAGGCTGGGACTTCACTAGAGCAGGGCATGGGTGAACTTGGAGGGGGAAACGGTTACACCTTGAACAACACACACACACACACACACACACACACACACACACACACACACACACACACACACACACACACACACACACACACACACTAACATACACACACACACACCTATACACACACAAACATACACACACTAACATACACACACCTACCACACACAGACACACCTATACACACACACACACTAACATACACACACACACCTATACACACACAAACATACACACACTAACATACACACACATGCACACACCTATACACACACAAACATACACACACTAACATACACACACATGCACACACACACCCACCACACACAGACACACCTATACACACACACACAATACAGAGGAACTCAGCAGGTCAGGCAGTGCCGATGGAAATGAATAAGCATTTTGGCCCGAGACCCTTCTTCAGGACTGGAAAGGAAGGGGAAAGACGGCAGAATGGAAAGGTGTGTGTGTGTGTGTGGGGTGGGGGGGGGGGGGAGGAGGCTATCTGGAAGGTGATAGGTGAAGCCAGGTGGGTGGGAAAGGTCCAGGACTGGAGAAGAAAGAATCAGACTGGAGCATTTCCTTCACTAACGCGTGTAGGCAACAAACCGATGTGGTATTTTGATAACTATGTTTCAATATAATTGCTTTATTTTCTAATCCTGTGTATGTTATACGTAAGGCCATAAGGTATAGGAGCAGAATTAGGCCATTTGGCCCATCTAGTCTGCATCTCCATTTCATCTTGGCTGATCCATTTTCCCTCTCAGTCCCAATCTCCTGCCTTCTCCCTGTATCCCTTCACACTCTGAATAATTAAGAATCTGTCAAACTCTGACTGAGTCTCGAAAGCCGCCTGTGGCAACGAATTCCACGGATTCACCACCCTCTGGCTAAGGGAGTTCCTTCTCATCTCCGTTCTAAAAGAACGCCCCTCTCTTCCGAGGCAGTGTCCTCTGGTCTTAGATTCCCCCATCACGGGAAACATCCTCTCCACGTCCGCTGTATCCAGGCCTTTCAATGTTCTATAGGTTTCAATGAGGTCACCACTCGTTCGTCTGAGTTCCAGCGCGTACAAGCTCACAGCCATCAAATGCTCCTCATGTGACCAGCCTTTCAATCCCCAAATCATTTCTGTGAACCTCCGTTGAACCTTCTCCATTGTCGGTGAATCCTTTCTTGGATAGGGGGCCCAAAACTGCTCTCAATACTCCAAGTGAGGCCTCTCCAGTGCTTTGTAAAGCCTCAACACTATTCTGAGGAGGGGTCCGTAGGCTTCCCCGGACTGCCAAAAGGGTCCGTGGCATAAAAACGGTTAAGCAGGCCTGCATTGGAGCTGGGAGACTGAGGAGTGATCTTACTGAGGCGTATAAGATCACAGGGGGTGTAAAATAGGAGGGTGATGCTGTTTCTTTCCCCGGGGTTGGGGAGACGAGGATTTCCAGTAGTAATGCGATCTCCAGTCGAGTTAGATGTTCTCGTAAGGGGGTGCTTACTGGTGGGTCCTCAGTGGTTGTCGAGGCCGATCGGGGATCCATATAATCCAATCCAATTGAAGTGTAATTGGCATTCAACCATACATGAGTATAGCCAAACGAGACAGCGTTAACAGCCAAGGTACAAAACACAGTACCAACAGTCACACGCAGCACAAAGCACACGTAGCACATACAAGATAACAAGCACACGTATGATATCAGTGAAATACAGTCACGCAAAGTAAAACCGTGAGTCTGTGAATGCCGCAGAAATCTGCAGTCGAGGACAGTACGGCTTGTCTTCTGCCGAGTGAACACTGGGGGGCAGCACCGCGTCCAGCCTGGACACCATCCCGCACACTGGTCAAGAGTGAGTGGTGGCCGAGGATAGTGCTTGGGTCCTTAGTTGTTCAGTCTCTCCTTTGGCAGCAGCTGCTTGTCCTCCGCGGTACACCGGAGGTTGCTCACGGCTCCCTCTTGGACTGGTGTATCTATTGAGTGCAACACTTGCCCAGTTTTTGGAGGTAATGTTGGATTTCTTCAGGCTGATTTCGATGTCAGCTTTGAAGTGTTTCCTGTGGTCACCGGGGAGAGCTAGAGGGCACGGGTTAAAGGTGAGAGGGGAAGAGACTTGATAGAAACCCGCGGGGCAGTTCTTCCCCCCCCCCCCCACAGAGGGAGGGCCGTATGTGGGGTGAGCTGCCAGAGATGGTGGTTGAGGCAAGTAGAATGACAATGTTTAAAGGACAATCAGACAGTGTGGAGTTGTATGAGAGGTTGGTGAGGCCTAATTTGGTGTGTTGTATGAGGTTTTGGTCACCTACCTTCAGGAAAGATGTAAATAAGGTTGAAAGGGGCCAGGTTGATACCCTGGAACATAGAAGTTTGAGGGGATAGATAGAGGTATATTTGGGGTATAGATAGGATACATGCAAGCAGGCTTTTTCCACTGAGGTTGGGTGGGTTAAAGGTGAAACGTTTAAGGGGAACATGAGGGTAAACGTCTTCATTCAGATGGGGTGAGAGAGTGGATCGAGTTGCCAGAGCAAGTGGAACATGTGAGCTCGATTTTTAACTTTTAAGCAAATTTTGGAAAGGTACATGCAATGGCAGGGTTTTGGAGGGGCTACTGTCCTGGTGCAGATTGATGGGAGTAGAGTCAGCACTTCAAGTAGACTAGATGGGCCAAAGAGCCTGTGTCTGTGCTGTCCTATGACTCTAGGCTAGGTACATGGTTTAGAGCAGAGGTTCCCAACCTTTTCTATGCCATGGACCAACACCATTAATCGAGTGGTGCATGGGCCCAGGTTGGGAGCTTGGTTTGGAAGGATATGGGCCAATCACAGCAAAACTATTCCGGCTTGGTGGAGAGTGGGGAGACATACTTGCTGTCCAAGAGAACGTGCACAAAGTGCTGGAGGAGCTCAGCATCTGTGAAGGTGTTTTGGGCTGAGATCCTTCATCATGTCAGCTCTTTATTCCCCTCAGTAGATGCTGCCTGACCTACTGAGTTCCTCCAGCATTTTGTGTGTGTTTCTCTGCAATGCCAGCATCTGTAGAATCTCTTGTGTTGTTTGGTTAGAATGAACTAGGTGGGCTGAGGGGCCAGTTTCCTTGCTGTACGATTCCGTGACTCTGAGGAGCTTAGTGAAAGTGTCTCTCAGGCCAGCCTTGGCGAGAGCAAATCAGAATCAGCTTTAATATCATCGGCATGTGTCGTGAAATTGTTAACTTTGCAGCAACTGTACCAGCAATGCAGGATAAATGCAGAAAAAAATCGATTGCAGTGAGTATATAAGTATTTTAAATAAAGTAAGTAGTACAAAAAGAGGGGAAAAAAGTGAGGTAGTGTTCACGGGTTCAATGTCCATTCAGAAATCAGATAGCAGAGGGGAAGAAGCTGTTCCTGAATCACTGAGTGTGTGTCTTCAGGCTCCTGTACCTCCTCCCTGATGGCAGAGGGGAAGAAGCTGTTCCTGAATCGCTGAGTGTGTGTCTTCAGGCTCCTGTACCTCCTCCCTGATGACAGAGGGGAAGAAGCTGTTCCTGAATCACTGAGTGTGTGTCTTCAGGCTCCTGTACCTCCTCCCTGATGGCAGAGGGGAAGAAGCTGTTCCTGAATCACTGAGTGTGTGTCTTCAGGCTCCTGTACCTCCTCCCTGATGGCAGAGGGGAAGAAGCTGTTCCTGAATCACTGAGTGTGTGTCTTCAGGCTCCTGTACCTCCTCCCTGATGGCAGAGGGGAAGAAGCTGTTCCTGAATCACTGAGTGTGTGTCTTCAGGCTCCTGTACCTCCTCCCTGATGGCGGAGGGGAGGAAGCTGTTCCTGAATCACTGAGTGTGTGTCTTCAGGCTCCTGTACCTCCTCCCTGATGGCAGAGGGGAAGAAGCTGTTCCTGAATCACTGAGTGTGTGTCTTCAGGCTCCTGTACCTCCTCCCTGATGGCAGAGGGGAAGAAGCTGTTCCTGAATCACTGAGTGTGTGTCTTCAGGCTCCTGTACCTCCTCCCTGATGGCAGAGGGGAAGAAGCTGTTCCTGAATCACTGAGTGTGTGTCTTCAGGCTCCTGTACCTCCTCCCTCATGGTAGCAATGAGAAGAGGGCATGAGCTGGGTGATGAGGGTCCTAATTCTACAAGTTTACAATCCTGTGCAGTAGCCACCCCATACGTGACGGTGATGCAGCCTGTTAGAATGCTCAGCACAGTACATCTGCAGAGCTTTTAGAGTCAGTGTTCACACACCCACACCATTGCCAGAAGTTAATATGCTTCAAGTGGGGTTTTGTACAACCATTTATAGAAGAGTTACTGAATTCCACAGCATGATAGACAAATCAGCCCTCCACAAGAGCTGACAATTATGCCCTTCCTTTTTTTTATTAACTCTGACTCTTTTTTTTCCCATTTCAAATATTTATGCACTTAGAAAGTTCTTGTTGAAACAGGTCCCACGGTGATCTCAGCCCGCGCTAAGCAGAAATTCACCTTGGCCATTAATAATTGCTCATGCCATTGGAAGCGATCACTCCCAGGGTTTAGGCAGCTCCTCACAGCCTCCCCTGCTCCGCCGGATGACACCCTCAGAAGGTGGTTCAGCAGCCGAGAGAATATTTGCATTTGATCAGAGCTGAGAGTGGTGTCATGGTGGGGGGGGGGGGGGGGGAGTGCGTGAGAGTTGGGTTGGAAGAAGTCTACTTTCAGCCTAAGGCAGGCAAAGGGACTGATTGGACTGCTCTACTAGGATGCAATCTGGATCTGATGGACTGAGTGGCCTCTTACTGTGTTGTGATAAATAGCAATTCACCACCGTTCATCAGAAAGGTTAAAACACAAGAGGTTTCTGCAGACGCTGGAAATCCAGAGCCGCAGACACACAAAACACTGGAGGAACTCAGCAGGTCGGGCAGCGTCGATGGAGGGGGGATAAGCAGTCAACAGTTCAGGCTGAGAATGCAATGGGTTTTAATTTAATACCAGAGAAATGAATACAATATACATCCTGATTCTTTTTCTTCACAAACATCCATAGAAACAGAGAAGTGCCCCGGAGAATGAATGACAGTTAAACGGTAGAACGCCAAGGCCTCCCCCCAGCTACCCCTCCCGCACACAAGCAGTAGGAAGTCAATGACACCCCTACACTCGCAAAAAAGCATCGGCACCCCCCACCGAGCACTCCAGCGTGCAGCAAAGCATCAATAAAGACACAGACTTTCAGTACCCCAAAGACTACTTGTTCACCCGGTAATTTGACACACCACATTCTCCCTCTCTGGAGGTGTCCCCGTCTCACAGCGAGAGGGGAGACATAAATGTCTCTGATTCATGATGTTAAAAGTCTGTTGCATCGCTTTTTCCGAGCTCTGTGCTCAGAGAGTTGGCCCCAGAAAGGCTCAGGTCCCTGGACACACAAACCCCGGACACGCTAACCCGCTGCTCCTGATGTTCCGCGTTCTCCCACGACGCCTCAGTCAGGGGCACCGGCCTAGAATCAGCTCATTTCCAGGGCCGCGAAAATCTGGCACCCTGAAGTACCCAGGCCGGCTATCGAAGCGGCTGGTCGTGAGGCCCCGAGAGTGGGTCCCATTCCCGTAAAGAACTCCAGATCAGGGTCTTCGAAAGAACCCTGAAAAGGAAATAAAATATCAAAGGTAGGAAGAATGGTGTTTGTGTTAAATGAGAAATCAATAAATAAGTTAGTTTTAAAATCTTAAATCTTTAAACTTTCTTCTGACCGGTTCACCTGGCCACGCAGAGACCGACCCCTCCTTCAAGGGGCAGGAATTACCCTGACTGGAAGTGGGAAGGGTGACCATCCAGCTGGAGCTACAAAACCCTCAGGTCCCACACCACCAGGTTCAGGAACTGTTATTACCCCACAACCATCAGACTCCTGAACCGGTGTGGATAACTTCACTCTCCACAATCAGCCTCAGGTCCCACACCACCAGGTTCAGGAACAGTTATTACCCCACAACCATCAGACTCCTGAACCAGTGTGGATAACTTCACTCACCAAAATGAGCCTCAGGTCCCACACCACCAGGTTCGGGAACAGTTATTACCCCACAACCATCAGGCTCCTGAACCAGTGTGGTTAACTTCACTCTCCACAATCAGCCTCAGGTCCCACACCACCAGGTTCAGGAACAGTTATTACCCCACAACCATCAGGCTCCTGAACCAGTGTGGATAACTTCACTCTCCACAATCAGCCTCAGGTCCCACACCACCAGGTTCAGGAACAGTTATTACCCCACAACCATCAGGCTCCTGAACTGGTGTGGATAACTTCACTCACCACAATGAGCCTCAGGTCCAACACCACCAGGTTCAGGAACAGTTATTACCCCACAACCATCAGACTCCTGAACCAGTGTGGATAACTTCACTCTCCACAATCACCCTCTGGTCCCACACCACCAGGTTCAGGAACAGTTATTACCCCACAACCATCAGGCTCCTGAACCAGTGTGGATAACTTCACTCCCCACAATGAGCCTCAGGTCCCACACCACCAGGTTCAGGAACAGTTATTACCCCACAACCATCAGGCCCCTGAAGCAGTGTGGATAACTTCACTCACCACAATGAGCCTCAGGTCCCACAGCACCAGGTTCAGGAACAGTTATTACCCCACAACCATCAGGCCCCTGAACCAGTGTGGATAACTTCACTCACCACAATGAGCCTCAGGTCCCACACCACCAGGTTCAGGAACAGTTATTACCCCACAACCATCAGGCTCCTGAACCAGTGTGGATAACTTCACTCACCACAATGAGCCTCAGGTCCCACACCACCAGGTTCAGGAACAGTTATTACCCCACAACCATCAGGCTCCTGAACCAGTGTGGATAACTTCACTCACCACAATGAGCCTCAGGTCCCACACCACCAGGTTCAGGAACAGTTATTACCCCACAACCCTCAGGCTCCTGAACCAGTGCGGATAACTTCACTCACCACAATCAGCCTCAGGTCCCACACCACCAGGTTCAGCAACAGTTATTACCCCACAACCATCAAACTCCTGAACCAGTGCGGATAACTTCACTCACCACAATCAGCCTCAGGTCCCACACCACCAGGTTCAGGAACAGTTATTACCCCACAACCATCAGGCCCCTGAACCAGTGCGGATAACTTCACTCCCCACAATGAGCCTCAGGTCCCACACCACCAGGTTCAGGAACAGTTATTACCCCACAACCATCAGGCCCCTGAACCAGTGCGGATAACTTCACTCACCACAATCAGCCTCAGGTCCCACACCACCAGGTTCAGGAACAGTTATTACCCCACAACCATCAAACTCCTGAACCGGTGTGGATAACTTCACTCTCCACAATCAGCCTCAGGTCCCACACCACCAGGTTCAGGAACAGTTATTACCCCACAACCATCAAACTCCTGAACCAGTGTGGAGAACTTCACTCACCACAATGAGCCTCAGGTCGCACACCACCAGGTTCAGGAACAGTTATTACCCCACAACCATCAAACTCCTGAACCAGTGAGGATAACTTCACTCACCACAACTCTGAACTGATTTTACAATCTACAGGCTCGCTTTCAAGAACTCTTCAACTCATGTTCTCAGTGTTATTTTATTTATCTATTATTTTTTTTAATTTTCTTCTCGTATTTGCAGGATGTGTTATCTTTGCACTTTGGTCGTTTGTCAGTCTTTGTGTGTAAATTTTTATTGATTCTGTTGTATTTCTTTGTATCTACTATAAATGCCAACAAAAAACTGAATGGTGACATATAGCAAACATGAGGAAATCTGCAGATGCTGGAAATTCAAGCAACACACACAAAATGCTGGTGGAACACAACAGGCCAGGCAGCATCTATAGGGAGAAGCGCTGTCGACGTTTTGGGCCGAGACCCTTCGTCAGGACTAACTGAAAGGAGAGATACTAAGATGTTTGAAAGTAGTGGGGGGAGGGGGGAATGTGAAATGATAGGAGAAGACCGGAGGGGGTGGGATGAAGCTAAGAGCTGGAAAGGTGATTGGCAAAAGGGATACAGAGCTGGAGAAGGGAAAGGATCATGGGACGGGAGGCTTCAGAAGAAAGAAAGGGGGAGGGGAGCACTAGAGATGGAGAACAGGCAGAGTGATGGGCAGAGAGAAAGAGAAAAAAAACAAACAACTAAATATGTCAGGGATGGGGTAAGAAGGGGGGAGGGGCATTAACGGAAGTTAGATAAGTCAATGTTCATGCCATCAGGTTGGAGGCTACCCAGCCGGTATATAAGGTGTTGTTCCTCCAACCTGAGTGTGGCTTCATCTTGACAGTAGAGGAGGCCATGGATAGACATATCAGAATGGGAATGGGACATGGAATTAAAATGTGTGGCCAGTGGGAGATCCTGCTTTCTCTGGCAGACTGAGCATAGGTGTTCAGCGAAACAGTCTCCCAGTCTGCGTCGGGACTCACCAATATATTAAAGGCCACACCGGGAGCACCGGACGCAGTATACCACACCGGCCGACTCACAGGTGAAGTGTTGCCTCACCTGGAAGGACTGTCTGGGGCCCTGAATGGTGGTGAGGGGGGAAGTGTGAGGGCAGGTGTAGCACTTGTTCCGCTTACAAGAATAAGTGCCTGGAGGGAGATCGGTGGGAAGGGATGGGGTGGGGGGGACGAGTGGACAAGGGAGTTGCATAGGGAACGATCCCTGCGGAAAGCAGAAGTGGGGGGAAGGGAAAGATGTGCTTGGTAGTGGGATCCCGTTGGAGGTGGCGGAAGTTATGGAAAATTATACGTTGGACCCGGAGACTGGTGGGGTGGTAGGTGAGGACACCGGGAACCCTATCCCGAGTGGGGTGGCGGGCGGATGGGGTGAGGGCACGGAGAGAACGTACAAACCCCTTACAGGCAGTGGTGGGAATTGAACCAGGGACACCCGTACTGTAAGGACTCATGCTTGCCATTGTCCTACCCTACCACCATCTGCGTGGTCACGCTGTTCTTGCAGACAGCAGCAGGACTCGAAGCTTATTCGTCTGATCGCTTTCGTTGTAAAGCGTAACGATAGCGTGCTGCCCTGTTCTGCAGTTCCTCTTGGCTCCGTGGCTAGAATTACTCAACAGGGTTCGGGTGGACCCCCGGGGTTCAGGGGGTGCGTGGAGCTCCAGGTAAACCATCTCCTCTGGCCGGAGTCTGCATCTGCTCCCTCCACAGTCTGTGACCATGAGGAACTCCAGATGCTTGGCCTTGTGTCCTCTGTTCCCTGAACCCGGGGAGATCATCAGTCAGATGGGGAAAGGGGCTCGAGGATGGTGGCAAAGCCCAGGTCAGGCTCAGGAGGAGCCAGCACACTGAGAACCTCGGGTCCGTGTGCTCTGTGTATGCAGAGGTCCTGTGTAAGAGAGGTTTTCGCCTCTTCCCAGACCACCCTGCCGGTTCTCCATTTCCCAGACCACCCTGTCGGTTCTCCGTTTCCCAGACCATCCTGCCGGTTCTCCATTTCCCAGACCATCCTGCCGGTTCTCCGTTTCCCAGCCCACCCTGCGGGTTCTCCATTCCCCAGACCACCCTGTCGGTTCTCCATTTCCCAGACCACCCTGCCGGTTCTCCATTTCCCAGACCACCCTGTCGGTTCTCCATTTCCCAGACCATCCTGCCGGTTCTCCATTTCCCAGACCACCCTGCCGGTTCTCCATTCCCCAGACCACCCTGCCGGTTCTCCGTTTCCCAGGCCACCCTGCCGGTTCTCCATTTCCCAGACCACCCTGTCGGTTCTCCATTTCCCAGACCACCCTGCCGGTTCTCCATTTCCCAGACCACCCTGCCGGTTCTCCATTTCCCAGACCACCCTATCGGTTCTCCATTTCCCAGACCACCCTGTCGGATAACCATTTCCCAGACCACCCTGTCGGATAACCATTTCCCAGACCACCCTGCCGGTTCTCCATTTCCCAGACCACCCTGTCGGTTCTCCATTTCCCAGACCACCCTGTCGGTTCTCCATTTCCCAGACCACCCTGTCGGATAACCATTTCCCAGACCACCCTGTCGGATAACCATTTCCCAGACCACCCTGCCGGTTCTCCATTTCCCAGGCCACCCTGCCGGTTCTCCGTTTCCCAGCCCACCCTGTCGGTTCTCCGTTTCCCAGACCACCCTGTCGGTTCTCCTCTACCCAGACCATCCTGCCGGTTCTCCATTTCCCAGACCACCCTGCCAGTTCTCCGTTTCCCAGACCACCCTGTCGGTTCTCCGTTTCCCAGACCACCCTGCCGGTTCTCCATTTCCCAGACCACCCTGTCGGTTCTCCGTTTCCCAGACCACCCTGCCGGTTCTCCATTTCCCAGACCACCCTGCCGGTTCTCCATTTCCCAGACCACCGTGCCGGTTCTCCTCTACCCAGACCACCCTGTCGGTTCTCCATTTCCCAGACCATCCTGCCGGTTCTCCATTTCCCAGACCACCCTGTCGGTTCTCCATTTCCCAGACCACCGTGCCGGTTCTCCTCTACCCAGACCACCCTGTCGGTTCTCCATTTCCCAGACCACCGTGCCGGTTCTCCTCTACCCAGACCACCGTGTCGGTTCTCCATTTCCCAGACCATCCTGCCGGTTCTCCATTTCCCAGGCCATCCTGCCGGTTCTCCATTTCCATAACACTTTCAGCCTCTGAAACACCTCGTACATACTAAGAGGTGAGAAAGTGCTGTAGAAATTAACCTCTTTTTGTCCCTATAGGAAACCCACCAGGGTTCTCCGTCACCCTGTAGAGAAGGTCATCTGTTGTGACTACCTGGTCCAGACTATATCTGACTCCCGTGCTGTGACTCCTATTGCTTTAGAAAAGCTCCAGGAGCCCACTCGCCTGCACAAGAAAGTTCAAAGTGTGAACACATGGTACAACCTTGAGATTCGTCTCCTTACAGGCAGCCGCAGAACAAGGATTCACAAAAGAACCCATTAACAAAATGCATTGAACACCCAATGAACAGGGGGAGAAAAATCAGACAAACCACAACCGCAGGCAGATAGCGTTCTGAACCAAAGTCTACACAGAGAGTCCCAAACATAATTCAGCGTAGTTCAGCGCAGAGGCAAGAAGACCTCGTGGAGAACAGTACAGCATAGTACAGGCCCTTCGGCCCACAATGTTGTGCTGACCCTTTAGCCTACTCTAAGATCAATCTAACCCTTCCCTCCCACGTAACTCTCCATTTTCCTATCATCCTTGTTCCTATCTCAGAGTTTCTTAAATGCCCCTAATGTATTTGCCTTCACCACCACCCCGGCAGGGTGTTCCACACACCCACCACTCTCCGTGAGGAATTTACTTCCGACATCCCCCCCCCCCCCCACCATATTGTCTTCCAATCACCTTAAAATTATGCCTCTTTCTATGAGCCATTTCCGCTCTAGGAACATGCCCTTGGCTGTCCGCTCGATCTACACCTCTGTAAAGTCTGTCAGTAGCTGCCAGTCCTGCCCTCGTCCCGGGGAAGACATGTTTAACAAAATTAACTGAGGGCGGTTGGTGACGACTTCTGAAGGCTTTGCTGACTCGCTGTTGATACGTCTGTGAGAAAAATCAGGAATGCTGAAAGAGTGAATAATGGCAATGTGTGCTGGGGAAGGAGATTGCCTTATTAGTCAAGAATGCAGAATCAGGCTGATAGCAAAACATTTACAGCCACTGCTATGCCAAGAATGTTCTTCTGGCAACCCTTGTAATGGGTCTTTGCTAAGACTTGGAGACAGTGGCTGTGGGAACAGGACAGGGCAGATAGTCCTTTTCACCGAGGAACCTTAGATACGGGCCAGGACAGGCAACGGGGGACTTCACCCCTCCTGTCCTCCAACCTTGGCAACTCATCTCAGGCCCAGCCTTCACATCGGGTTAACTGGAGGAGCTTAGATTAGAGCCAGCCTTCTGTGGAAGGTAAACATCTCCATGAAACCGTTCACTGCTTTAACATGTTCAGGTCGTGTTGGGCATTGGTGACCAGCCAAAGAGGGACCTCCACTCGGGGGGGGGGGGGGGGGGCAACTGATCTCCCCGAGCGAGTACTGAATGATGCTTCCTTGTAAAATCCCTTGCAGTCAAATCCATTTACAAACTCTAGCCCCCCCCACTACAGTCCCACCCAATCCCTTACCTCCCAACCTCTCTCAGCTTCACCAAACCTGTTCTCCAATCTCAACCCAACTCTGTAATCCTCAACCCCAAAACGTCAGATCTGCTGACCAGCTCATAAATCCCCACCTCCCACCTCTAAGGGGCAATGAACCGTGAACACCACCTCACTTACTGTGACACAGACCCTTCCGGCCATTTGAGTCACGCCACCCAGCAATGCCCCGATTTAACCTGAGCCCAATCAGGGAACAATTACAATGTCCAATTAACCCCAACTGGTATGTCTTTGGACTGGGGGACGAAACCAAATATCTCCAGATCTAATATCCTAACGTCTCCAGGTGTGATTCAGGGCCACACCTGGATCACGGACGTTCAGACATTTTATTGTGCTGGAACAGTCCCGATGAAAGGTCTCGGCCTGAAACTTACTGCCTGTTGTTGCTTAGGGCAGCAATGAAGGTCCTCCATCTCCGGCGGTGTTCAGGGCTTCCTTCATCGTGTCAGTAGCTTCCTCTCGGTTTTCACTACCGTCAGTCATACAAGTCCCGGGTAGAGACTCAGGAATACCGTCACACTCAGATAGAGAAGGATTCTTCATTGCTGTTTCCATAACAATTTTGTTTGACCAGTCAGGGTTGTTAGCCCTGAGCTGAACCCCTGAACCTGGAGGACCGGCGGACCACTCTTAGTCTGACCTCTACCCTTTGACCTGTTTGGCACACCGACCCTACCAAGAGCCAAAGCACGAAGCCCTGACTCCAGTCAACATCACTCTCCGGGTCATTGAGGTACGCAAGCCTCCAAACCCGACGGCAAGGCTGCGGTTGACTCTTTCTTCCTCTTTATCGATGCTGCCTGGCCTGTTGAGTTCCTCCAGCACTGTGTGTGTGTTTTACAGAAATACATACTGGTGTCCTTGTTCGCTCTGAGTACAGTTGGGATTGTATCATTCCACACTAATTAGGTGCCGGATAAGTACTTTAAAAATTAGATTTATTTGTCACTTGTACATTGAAACTTAGAGTGAAATGTGCTTTTTGCATCAACAACACACACAGTCCAAGGATGTGCTGGGGGCAGCCCGTAAGTCTCACTGCACACATCAGTACAAACAAAGCATGGGTATAATTTACCAACATCCTAACCGGTACATCTTTGGTCTGTGGGAGGAAACCGGAGCTCCTGGAGGAAATTCACACGGTCACGGGGAGAATGTACAAACTCCTTACAGGCAGCGGCAGGAATCGAACCCTGGTTAATGATTGGAACCCGCCGAAAGGTTTTGGCCTGAAGCGTTGACTGTGCTTTTTCCCGTAGACCTGCTGAGTTCCAGCTCCCCAGCGAGCTGCTCGTCTCTCACTCTGCAGCTCGGAGAGCCGTTCGAGTCTCAGACACACCTCGCTGAGACGTGTCATTCCCCACCCCCAGGCACCGGATCACGTTGATCTGTCATCTCCTTTCTCGCAGGTTAACGTGCGCCCAGCTGCCGAACAAGGTGCTGGAGAGCATCAGTATCATCGACACCCCGGGGATTCTGTCGGGAGCCAAGCAGAGGGTGAGCAGAGGTAAGAAAGCTGGCCCAGTGGCTTAACGGTTTCGGTCGATAGCCCACTGCTGACGGGCGAAGCAGACTCCTGGGATTCAGTGTCGGGGCTCATCTGAATGGAGGAAAGCTGTGTCCACATTTTCCCATCACACACACCCTCTACGCCGTCCCATCACTCACTCTCCCTCCAAGTCGTCCCATCACTCACTCTCCCTCGACGCCGTCCCATCACACACACTCTCTACGCTGTTCTGTCACACGCTCCCTCTACATTGTCCCGACACACTCTCCCTCCGCACCGTCCCATCATACACTCCCAGGGCCAGAGACTTCCTCCGCACCGTCCCATCATACACTCCCATGGTCAGAAACTTCCTCCGCACCGTCCCATCATACACTCCCAGGGTCAGAAACTTCCTCCGCACCGTCCCATCATACACTCCCAGGGGCAGAAACTTCCTCCGCACCGTCCCATCATACACTCCCAGGGCCAGAAACTTCCTCCGCACCGTCCCATCATACACTCCCAGGGCCAGAAACTTCCTCCGCACCGTCCCATCATACACTCCCAGGGTCAGAGACTTCCTCCGCACCGTCCCATCATACACTCCCAGGGCCAGAGACTTCCTCCGCACCGTCCCATCATACACTCCCAGGGCCAGACACAGAGCGAAGCTCCCTCCAGAGCATCTGATCACACACTCCCAAGATCAGGCATCGAGCAGATCTCCCTCCACACTGTCCCATCACACACGGTTGTGGTCGGAGACAGAGTGAAGCTCCCTCTGCACCATCTTTGAAGGGGAAGGAACCTTCAAGAAGTCCTACCAGGATGGATGAATGGTCTTGGTCCAAAATGTCGACTGTTTATTCATTTCCATCGATTAAGCCTGACCTGCTGAGTTCCTCCAGCATTTTGTGCTGAAGACCTGGATTGTTATTCCTGGCCCCAGAACGTCCCCTGACATCTTACAACCCATGAGTGCATCTGAGGCACAGTTGCCGTGCGGCCTGTGTTAACAGCCACAAATCACAGGCTTTCTGGTAGCTGCATAGTGAGGAATCTGCAGTGAACAGATTTAGGAGCCAGGATATAATTGGTGTTGAATAGGAAGCAGGCGAGGGGAGTTGTTGATCTCTGCACTGAGACTGAATTCTTCGGCGGGGTTGATGGATTTCAGGGTTGTGCTGGTCAGTGGAGAAAATGTCATAATCTCAGCTACTGGAGAGAGGGAGTCTCACTCCAGAGACACCACACACCCGAGGCAGCAGATGGAGCTTCTTATCAACGCCAGACGCTGACGCTAAGCAGACACTGGAAATCCAGAGCAACACACACAAAATGCTGGAGGAACTCAGCAGGTCAGGCAGCATCCATGGAAATGAGTAAATTGTTGATGATTCGGGCCAAGACCCTTCTTCAGGATGAAGACTGATGTGGGGTCTCGCATCGTGTCGACTGTTTATTCCTTTCCATAGATGCTGTCTGACCTGCTGAGTTCCTGCAGCATTCTCTGTGTATTGGGGAATGGGAAGGGGGAAGATGCCAGAATAAGAGGGGAAACCAGAAGGTGAAAGTGAGACCTGATGGATGCGGGAAGGGGGATAAAGTAAGAACATAGAACAGTACGGCACAGTACAGGCCCTTCGGCCCACAATGTTGTGCCGACCCTCAAACCCTGCCTCCCATATAACCCCCCACCTTAAGAAGTTTTAAGAAGCTGGACCACGATAGGTGGAAAAGGTAAAGGGCTGAAGAAGATGGAATCTGATAGGAGAGGAGAGTGGACCATGGCAGAGAGCGAAGAAGGAGGGGAGCCAGGGAAGGTGATAGGCAGGTGAGGAGAAGGAGGAGGCAGAGTGGGCAGATGAAAAAGAGGGTAGGGGAAAGGGGGAGAATTTCCAGGAGCTGGAGCCTCTGCTGAGGCTGGGCAATTCAGGGCTTGTTAGAGGAAATTAGGGTGCCTGTGTCAGTCTAGTTGGTGTGTTCCAGGGGATTTCGGCTCCCAAGATGCGCACAACAGGCAGCTGGATCAGTAGTCCAGCTGTGTGCAGAATGTGGGGCTTGGTTAATCACACTCAGGGCAGACCACATAGGCAGGACTTTATTTTCACATACAAATCCTCCCCAATCTAACTCCTCCAGTGTCCTTGAGAACTGTGAAGGTGTTCCAGGGCCATTGGACACCGCATTCCTGACAGGGATGGGAACATTTTAACTTAGTGTGTGTGAGTGATCGTGTTAATCACGATTATTGGCTAAACTGTTTGTTGTAGTATTTGCCATGTACCGTTCAGCTACGTCTTCTAATATACAGTAACAAATTTCACAATTCAAAGTGGATCAGATTTATTATTTTCTTTTCAAGGGAAGTTCTTTTATCCAGCTAAGTATTGTCTGGAAAACAGCTTCAATCTTATGTCTCAAACAAAGCACTTTTATACTTTTTACAAAGTAGAGTAACTAGCTTGCGCCATTCCATAACATTACTCTGACATTTTCATCCTTATCTGTTTCTGACATTTGTCCTTTAGAAGCTCTGTCCTGTTTTCCTTTGTTGTCAAAACATCTCCCCCAGCAATAAAACCGATCTCCTGTCATTAAAAAAAAAAGAACACACAGCTTCCTGTCAAAAAAACACAGGCGTGTAAGCCTCTCATCCAAATCAGCAAAGCACCTTGCGATTTCATAGGATCCATTTTGTCACATTGCATTTTACAAAAGTTACATATATATTTCCACATATTGTAGGATGTGTTTAGTAATGGACAGGGCAGCAATGGTAACGATATAATGTCCTTTTGCGCAAAATCTGATCAGGGCAACACTTGCAGAAAAGGTTCATACAATTTTTAATACTTCCTCAGGAGAACTCCATTTGCTCAGCATGTCCTTTCCAGCTCACTGAGCAGTCCCACCGACCTGTTCCCCACTTTTTGTGATGTTACCATTCATTTTGAGAGGACTAGAATATAAGAGCAAGGATGTAATGTTGAGGCTTTATAAAGCACTGGTGGGGCCTCACTTGGAGTACTAAGAGCAGTTTCGGACCCCTTATCTAAGAAAGGATGTGGTGACAACGGAGAAGATTCAAAAGAGCTTCCTGAGAATGAAGGGGTTAACTTATGTGGGGCATCTGGCAACATTGGGCCTGTACTCACCGGAGTTCAGATGAAACGTGCAGGTCTCATTGAAACCTACCAAACGTTATAAGGTGGATGTGGAGAGGATGTTTCCTGTGGTGGGGTTATTCACAACTGGAGGGCACAGCCTCAAAAATTGTTAGGGTGACCTTTTAGAATAGAAGCAAGGAGGAATTTTTTTAGCCAAAGGGTGGTGAATCTGTGGAATGCTCTGCCACAGTGGACAGTGGAGCCCAAGTCCGTGGGTATATTTAAAACGGACGTTGATAGATCCCTGACTGGTCGGGGCATGGAGGGATATGGTGAGAGGGCAGGTGTATGGGGGTGAATGGGATCTGGGATCAGCCATGATGAAATGGCGGAGCGGACTCGATGGGCCAAATGGCCTAATTCTTCTCCTATTCCTTTATGGTTTCCTGGATTGAAAGGCTTGTCTTGTGAGGAGTGTTTGATGACACTGGGGCTGTACTCAGTGGAATTCAGAAGATGGAGGGGTGACTGCATTGAGACCTATAAAATGTTGAAAAGTCTCAATAGGGTGGATGTGGAGAGGATGTTTCCTGTGGTGGGAAAGTCGAAGACCAGAGGACACAGCCTTTTCATCATGGCCTCCACAGCTGCCTTTGTCAACAAATTCCACAGATTCACCGCTCTCTGGTTAAAGAAATTCCTCCACATCTCCATTCTAATTGGACATCCTTCTATTCTGAGGCTGCATCCTCCAGTCCCACCATAGGATCTATCCTCTCCTCTCCATCCACTCTGCCAACGTCCAATAATTTTCAACAAAATCCTCCCTCATTCTTCTGGGTTCCAGTGAGTACAGGCCAAGACTCACCAATACTAACCCCTCAGTCACATAAACTGCAGATCATGGACTCAGAGCCGGGTCAGGCTGTGGAGATCCACGTGACAGAGCATCCAACTCGCCGACTGTGCAACGGTGTGATGGTGCATGCAGTGGATAGGCAGGTAGAGTTGGGCTGAGTGGTCTCTCATGGCTTGTTGTTCGATAACCATAAATGCAGAGCTGCACAAAGGGATCTTTTTAGAGAAACTTTTTTTTTTGGAACGAACTGATGCTGTGATACAGCCTTAGACTCAGGAAGGGAGTTAATTTCATTAAAATAATCATAAGCTTTAATCCTTTGCCAACTGCAAATATTTCATTAAAATTACAGATCTAAATTGCAGTCATTCACCTTGTATTATTACTGATGCAATCAGTAACTCTTTCCATAATAATAAGGGAACATGAGGCCATTCAGCCCATCTTCCTCCGCCTCTCACCATGACTGACCTTCCTTGCCCTATCATCATAACTGCTAATGCCCCTAAAACGCCTCTGAGCTGGTTGCCACCTTGTGGAGGCATCGCTCCTTGAAGATGTCTTGGAGGCTAAGTGCCCATGATGGAGCTGACTAAGTTTACAATGCTCTGCAGCTTGTTTCGATCCAGTGCAGTTGCTCCCTGCCCCCTATACCAGACATGATGCAGCCCAGTTAAAATGCCCTTCACGGTACACAAGTAGAAATTTCCTTGCATCCAGCCTGTAGGGTCCTTTTGGAAATTTCCAATAGATCTCTCGTTGTGCTAAACTTCGGAGAAGACTGGCCTCTGTTGTTCTTAGGACTCCTTCGTTCCTCAGACCAATGCGTTTCACAACCAAACATCAGAAAACTAGTAAACTGCGAGGGAATCTGCCTGGGGTTGTTTTGAGTTTGTATGTGAATACATGTCTTTTCATGTGTCATTGCTAATGAAGAACTTAATACCAACTTTCAAGATTATTTAATGTCATTCCCAGTACACACAGTGTGAAGAAGAAAGGAATAATTGTTACTCTGGATCCAGTATAATAAGTAAAAAAAAATACAATAAATACAAATGCATAAGATAGGTTCAAAGATTTATTATCTTTGTGCATTTCTTATCAAAGTCAGTACGCAGTGTACAACCCTGAGATTCATCTTCCCACAGACAGCCACCAAACAAAGAAACGCCCTGGAACCCGTTCAAGGAAAAGCATTAACGACCCCTTATGCGCAAAAAACAAATCACGCAAATGGCAGCTAAACAGAACGAGCAAAAATACAAAAAATAAAGCCCACGATCAAAGGAGTCCATATTCAGCCCAGCTCAGTGTTGGTTATCTGCAGGCAGCCCCCATTCAAAGTCGCCCAAAATACCGAAAGGAAAATGGAGCGACCGGGAACTACAGTCTAATCCACAGACCGCAGACCCTCAACTTTGATACCGTCCTCTCACAGCATCGAGGGAGAGAGAGTGACCATTCGAACACAGGGACCTTTCTTCAGCAGCATCGAGGGAGAGAGAGTGACCATTCGAACACAGGGACCTTCCCTCAGCATCGAGGGAGAGAGAGTGACCATTCGAACACAGGGACCTTCCCTCAGCAGCATCGAGGGAGAGAGAGTGACCATTCGAACACAGGGACCTTCCCTCAGGAGCATCGAGGGAGAGAGAGAGACCATTCGAACACAGGGACCTTCCCTCAGGAGCATCGAGGGAGAGAGAGTGACCATTCGAACACAGGGACCTTCCCTCAGCAGCATCGAGGGAGAGAGAGTGACCATTCGAACACAGGGACCTTCCCTCAGGAGCATCGAGGGAGAGAGAGTGACCATTCGAACACAGGGACCTTCCCTCAGCATCGAGGGAGAGAGAGTGACCATTCGAACACAGGGACCTTCCCTCAGCATCGAGGGAGAGAGAGTGACCATTCGAACACAGGGACCTTCCCTCAGCATCGAGGGAGAGAGAGTGACCATTCGAACACAGGGACCTTCCCTCAGCATCGAGGGAGAGAGAGTGACCATTCGAACACAGGGACCTTCCCTCAGCAGCAGAGGGAGAGAGAGTGACCATTCGAACACAGGGACCTTCCCTCAGGAGCATCGAGGGAGAGAGAGTGACCATTCGAACACAGGGACCTTCCCTCAGCATCGAGGGAGAGAGAGTGACCATTCGAACACAGGGACCTTCCCTCAGCATCGAGGGAGAGAGAGTGACCATTCGAACACAGGGACCTTCCCTCAGCATCGAGGGAGAGAGAGTGACCATTCAAACACAGGGACCTTCCCTCAGCAGCAGAGGGAGAGAGAGTGACCATTCGAACACAGGGACCTTCCCTCAGGAGCATCGAGGGAGAGAGAGAGACCATTCGAACACAGGGACCTTCCCTCAGGAGCATTGAGGGAGAGAGAGAGACCATTCGAACACAGGGACTTTCCCTCAGGAGCATTGAGGGAGAGAGAGAGAGACCATTCGAACACAGGGACCTTCCCTCCGCAGCAGAGGGAGAGAGAGTGACCATTCGAACACAGGGACCTTCCCTCAGCAGCAGAGGGAGAGAGACTGTCACACTCAGTCTCCTTCCTCCGGCAGCAGCCAATGAGAGGCTGGAAGATGGTGGTGAATATTCACTCGTCTCGATGTTCACAATCGCTGGGCTTCTTGGTCTTGAGGCCGTTCACCTCCTGGAGCCTTCAAGGAGAAAACACCATACCAGATCACTCAATTGTCTCGAAAACGTACTATCAAACTGTGGATCACAGGCTCCAACAATACAGGACCACGTTGGAAAGAAACAGCAGATGGTACAGAAGTGAAAGAAACCATTTTGTGGAGAATGACGCCCATGGGAGTGTTGTTCTGTGGCCCCATCCTCTTCCGGAGTCTATATACATCGATTGTACGTCCATAAAGTGACACTGGGCACAGGAGTGTCTGTACATAAGGTGATTCTGGCAGGAAATGATGGAGTTGTGGTGGTTGGGTGTGTGGAGGGGTGGGTTAGTGGTGGAGCTGTTGATCAGTCTTACTGCTTGGGGAAATGAACTGTTTTCCAGTCTGGTGCTGGATGTTATGTAGCCTCCTCCCTGATGGGAGTGGGACAACCTGTCCATGAGCAGGGTGGGTGGGGTCCTTCGTGATGTTAACTGGTCCTTTCCTGGCACCTTTCTGTATAAATGTCCTTGATGGTGGGTAGGCTGGTGCTGGTGAGGCATTGGACAGTTTTGACTACCCGTTGTAGAGGCTTTCTGTCCACCGCAGAGTGGTTACCATGGCAGCTTCTCTACTGCACGGTGAGTATAGACCAGCAAGGGGATTGAAAATCTACCTGGAGCAGAGGAGTCGTGGCCAGAGCACAGTCACACAAACCCTTCGAGTTCACTAGTGACACTCCGGGCTGACGCTGGATGCCGAGAGAGCAAAGGAGTGTCATCCTGAATCTCACCACCCTGCTCTGGAGGAACTCAGAATCTGTGGGGAAGAGTGAACGGTCGACGTTTCAGGCCGAGAGTCTGGAAAGGAAGATGGTGGAGGAGAGGAAGAGTATGTCATCGGTGAAACCGGGAGGGGCAGGGGTGAAGTGAAGAGTTGATTGCTGTAAGAGGTACAGGGCTGGAGAAGGGGGAATCCAATAGGAGAGGGTAGAAGACAGGGACGGGGGTGGAGCCCAGAGGGAGGTGATTGGCAGGTAAGAAGATAAGATGAGAGTGGGAAACGAGTGGGGAACGGTGAAGGGGAGGAGGGAGCTTTCTGGAAGTTCAAGAAATCGATGTTCATGCCATCAGGTTGGAGGCTACCCAGAGGGAATATGAGAGGTTGCTCCTCCAACCTGAGTGTGGCCTCACCATGACAGTAGCGGACACCGCGGACTGACATGTCGGGAGGGGAATGTGACCTAGATCGAAATGGCTGGCTCCCGGGAGATCCCGGGTATCAAAAGCGAGGCCTGCCCACCCTCAGATGGTCATTTTCACCTCAGTGCTGCTCTTCGGGGAAAAGTTAGCCGAGCCTTTCTTCCTGCTGGGTGGCAGAGTGCGGTGGTTATGTCCAACACACGGCACTGCAGTCCAGCCATGGCTGAGAACAGTGCAGCAGCCAAGAAGACTTGTCATCTGTGAGGTAGGAGCCTGGGGTCTGCACCCATCTCCCCCTCCCCTTGGGAGACGGCCGGGTTCCTTGCCGATCTCTACAACCGGAGACTGAAACATCAAGACAGCAGGCGCTAGAGCCTGTCACTCCTCGGAGTAGTAAGGCTGAAACATCGGAACAGTGAGTTGCGCGTCTCCCGCTCCCGTTGCTACAGGAGTGACCTCTCTCTCTCTCTCCCGCAATGGAGAGCGAGAATCTGTCTGAGATACCGAACTGCTGAGGTTGGGTGGGACTGCAACCAGAGGTCATGGGTTAAGGGTGAAAGGTTCAAGGGGAACACGAGGGAAACCGCCTTCACTCGGAGGTGGTGAGAGTGTTGATGTTTGGATGGTAGGGGTATGGAGGGCTGTGGTCCCGGTGCAGGTCGATGGGAGTGGACAGTTTAAATGGTTCAGCATGGACCAGATGGGCCAAAGGGCCTGTTTGCTGTACTTCTCTATGACACTAACTGATTAACAAATTATGTATTTAAATGAAATTCAGAACAATTTAGCACACCATCAACACTTGTACAGCACCTTTTTGTGATTGAGGTATTGATCACATGCACTGATATACAGTTAAAATCTTTGGTTCCGTGCCATCCAGACACATCAGTGTATAAATATGTACGGCGAGGAAGATACCAGAAAGCAGAGAGCAACGTTACAGTTACGGGGAAAGTAACTTAGCTGAGCGGGGAGAAACCCCACCCGCTCCAGACAGGGGGACGGTAACCAGTCCCTGTTCACCCTCCTGTCTGCCGGATTGGAATGTGTTTTCACCAGAACACAGGGCTTTGAAGATGTGGGCAGGAGCCCGGGGCTGCCTTGAACTTGGAGCGAACAATTACAGAGTGCCTTTGTTAAGTGCTTCCTGTCACAAGATAAACACCGGACAAACCTTCGGAAAATCAATGAGGCGGTTCTGATCTATGTTTGTGTCGCCGCAGCTCCACTGCCTGTAACCCTCTCATTCATCGTTCGGTGTTCAGAAGCGACGTCTCCCCATGTCCCTCTTGTGCAGCGTACTCCTCCCAGACGTCAGCTGACGCCCAGTGTCTCGAACTTTGATCACAAAACGCAGCAACCCTATCTCTACCATCTGAATGGCAGAGTCGGTGTTGGAGCTTGCCCTAAGAGATTGAGGTTGTGTACCTTGAGAGAACAAGGCTTCAAGGCATCTGTGGCTGAGGGAGAAGGTGGTTACTGGGTCAATGGGAGCTGAGGTGACGGGGTGTGTGTGTGTGTGTTTGTCACCCCCCCTGACCCTGAACTCCCCCCCCCCCCCCCGCCCGCTTTCTGAGCAGACATTTCTCCTCACACTTTGTTCAAAGGGAGCTCTCCTGAATTTGGCTTAGCTGGTGCAGCCTGAAGAGAGAGAGATAGAACATAGAATAGTACAGCACATTACAGGCCCTTTGGCCCACAATGTTGTGCTGACCCTTAAACCCTGCCTCCCATATAACCCCCCACCTTCAATTCCTCCATATACCTGTCTAGTAGTCTCTTAAACTTCACTAGAGTATCTGCCTCCACCGCTGACTCAGGCAGTTCATTCCACACACCAACCACTCTCTGAGTGAAAAGCCTTCCTCTAATATCCCCCTTGAACTTCCCTCCCCTTACCTTAAAGCCATGTCCTCTTGCACTGAGCAGTGATGCCCTGGGGAAGAGGAGCTGGCTGTCCACTCTATCTATTCCTCTTAATATCTTGTACACCTCTATCATGTCTCCTCTCATCCTGCCTCTCTCCAAAGAGTAAAGCCCTAGCTCCCTTAATCTCTGATCATAATCCATACTCTCTAAACCAGGCAGCGTCCTGGTAAATCTCCTCTGTACCCTTTCCAATGCTTCCACATCCTTCCTATAGTGAGGCGACCAGAACTGGACACAGTACTCCAAGTGTGGCCTAACCAGAGTTTTATGGAGCTGCATCATTACATCGCATCTCTTAAACTCTATCCCTCGACTTATGAAAGCCAACACTCCATTATCTTTCTTAACTACCCTATCTACCTGTGAGGCAACTTTCAGGGATCTGTGGACATGTACCCCCAGATCCCTCTGCTCCTCCACACTACCAAGTATCCTGCCATTTACTTTATACTCTGCCTTGGAGTTTGCCCTTCCAAAGTGTACCACCTCACACTTCTCCGGATTGAACTCCATCTGCCACTTCTCAGCCCACTTCTGCATCCTATCAATGTCTCTCTGCAATCTTCGACAATCCTCTACACCGTCTACAACACCACCAACCTTTGTGTCATCTGCAAACTTGCCAACCCACCCTTCTATGATTGCTTCATCGGTTTCATTTTGTAATCCTGCTTCGAGCTCTCAGATCTTAGAAGGCTATAAGATACAGGAGCAGAATTAGGCCATTTGGCCCATTGAATCTGCTCTGGCATTTCATCATGCCTGATACATTTCCCTCTCAGCTCAATCTCCTTCCTTCCTTCTCCCCGTATCCCTTCATTTCCTGACCAAACATGAATTTATGAACCTCTGCCATAAATATAAATAAAGATTTGTCCTCCCTCCACAGCTGCCTGTGAACTCTGCAGATTCTCCACTCTCTGGCTAAAGAAATTCTTCCTCATTTCTGTTCTAAAAGGTCACCCCTCTATTTTAAGGATGTGTTCTCTGGTGTTAGACTCCCCCACCGTAGAATGTATCTTCTCCACATCCACTCTATCAAGGCCTTTCAACACTCGATAGGTTTCGATGAGGTCACCCCTCATTTTCTGAATTCTAGTGAATACAGGCCCAGAGCCATCAAAGGCTCTTCATATGACAAGCTGATCAATCCGGGAGTCATTTTCATGAGCATCCTTGAACCCTCTCCAAATGTCAGCACATCCTTTCTAAGATAAGGGGGGGAGAGGGAGGATCCAGTACTCCAGGTGAGGCCTCACCACTGCTTCATAAAGTCTCAACATTACATCCTTGCTTTTATAGTCTTGTCCTCTCAAAATGGCTGCAAACATTCCATTTGCCCGCCTCACCACAAACTCAACCTGCAAATTTCATTCATTTTTCAATCTTTTTTATTGATTTCCAAATAAAGAATATACAAATACAAATTGAAAGAGGAGTTTAACAAGTAGATAATATAAAAGACATATAAACAGCAATATTAAAGACAAAAAGCATATAATATCAAACTCAAATAGGTAATAAATTATGCTGTTATATATACAATGGTCAGAGAGAAATTACAACTTCTCATAGCAATCGTAAAGAAAAAGATTGGAAATTTTATTGATAGAGAAAGAAAAGCCCCACTAACTAAACTAAAACAAAAAAGAGAGAAAGAAAGAAAAAGGAAAAGAAAGATTGGGCAGTCCAAATGAGGATAGACTTAAAAAAGAACGAGAGAGAAAAAAAACACATCCTTCCAGTCATCTCCGAACCTTCGTGGACAAGGATATTCTCCAAAGAGAATAAAGAAAAATAAATAAATAAAGATAAATTAAATCATGTGAAAATATTGAATAAAGGGTCACCAGACTTGTTCAAAATCAAAAGATGAATCAATTCTAATTTTCTCCAAACTTAAACATGACATGATGGAGGACAGCCAATAGAAAACAGTGGGCGAGTTAGATTCTTTCCAGTGTAGCAAAATAGCTCTCCTAGCCAGTAAAGTTGAAAAAGCTATCACATGTTGGGCAGAGGCAGACACTTTGCTTGCTTCCTCTGGGAAAACCCCAAAAATTGCTGTAAGCGGATTAGGTTGAACATCCATATCTATAACTTTAGATAATATTCCAAACACATCCCTCCAAAAATTGTTTAAATTTACACATGACCAAAAAATATGGGTTAGAGTAGCCACTTCTGCGTTACATCTGTCACAAATAGGGCTTATATTAGGAAAAATATGCGCCAATTCATCTTTGGACATATGGGCCCTGTGTAATATCTTAAACTGAATTAAGATATGGCATGTGCAGACAGGTGAATTATTGACTAAATAATAAATTTTACTCCATTGGTTATCTGAGAGTGAATGTTGAAGTTCCACTTCCCAGGAGCATTGAACCCTATCATTAGGCGACATGCGAGCATTCATTAACTGTTTATAAATGATAGCTATTAATCATTTTTGAAAAGGTTTAAACTGAAAAATAACATAAGCCAAATTTGAAGAGCAGATCAAGGGGTAATTTGGTAAAAAATCACGTAAGAAATTCCTAACCTGTAAATACCTGAAAAAATGTGTATTGGAAATATCATATTTATCCATTAACTGTGAAAAAGACATTAAACAGTCTTGTAAAAATAAATCTAAAAAACTTCTTATTCCCTTAATTTTCCATGTTAGAAAAGCCTCATTCAAAGTTGATGGTTTAAAAAAGAAATTAGAATAAATATTACTAGAAAGTAAAAAAAATCATTTAATTCAAAAAATCTACAAAATTGAAACCAAATTTTTAAAGTATGTTTAACAATAGGGTTAAGAGCTTGTTTACCTATTCTGGAGAATGAAAAGGGAAGAGGGGCTCCTAATAAAGAAGCGAATGAAAACCCCACTACTGAATTTTCCTCCAGCTGTAACCATGAAGGGTGATCTTGATCGTCTAGATCATAAATCCAAAAAATAATATGGTGAATATTAATTGCCCAATAATAAAATCTAAATTTTGGTAAAGCCAGTCCTCCATCTTTTTTTGATTTTTGCAATAAAAGTTTATTCACTCTGGAGCTTTTATTATTCCAATCATAAGACAAAATCAGAGAGTCTATTTTATCAAAAAATGTTTTTGGAACAAAAGAGGGAACTGCTTGAGATATATATAAAAATTTTGGTAGAATAACCATTTTTATAGCATTTATTCAACCTATCAATGACATCGACAGAGGTGACCATTTGGAAAGCACCTGTTGAGTATATTCAACTAAAGGGAAGAAATTATACCTATATAGGTCTTTAAAATTTTTTGAAATTTTGATACCGTAAGTAAAATGGTTTTTGGCAATACTAAAAGGTATTTGACCATAATAATCAAAATAATTATTAATAGGAAATAATTCACTTTTATGTTAATTAAGTTTATATCCAGAAAAAGTACCAAATTTCATAAATATAGATAACATAGAAGAAATAGATTTCTTAGGATTGTAATGTAGAAACTAAATTATTAGTTTAGAAATGTAAACTAATAAATCATCCGCGTATAACAAAACTTTATGTAATTTATCCCCTCTCTTAATACCCTGCACAGAATTAGAATCCCTAAGAGCAATAGCAAGTGGTTCTTAAGCCAAATTAAATAATAAAGGGCTAAGGGGACAGCCCTGACAGGCACCTCTATATAATCTAAAGTAAGGAGACTTTTGGTTATTAGTGAGAACCGCAGCTACCGGGGCATGATAAATCAATTTAATCCAGGAGATAAATCCTGGACCAAAATTGAACCTCTTCAAAACCTGAAATAGATAAGGCCACTCCACCCTATCAAAGGCTTTCTCTGCATCCAGAGATACAATACATTCAGATTCTTTGGTTGAGGGGGATTAAATGATATTTAATAATCTTTGAATATTAAAATGTGAGTACCTATTTTTAATAAATCCTGTTTGATCGTTTGAGATAACATTAGGCAAGATACTCTCAAGCCTAGTTGCTAGAATCTTAGAGAGGATGTTAAAATCTACATTTAGTAAAGAAATAGGTCTATAGGATACACATTCCAGTGGGTCTTTCCCTTTTTTTGTAATCAATGAAATTAGTGCTTCATAAAAAGTTTTAGGAAGGTTCCCAGAAGATGTAGAATCAGTGAAAGCTTGATGAAGATGTGGTATAAGCGTTTTGTGAATTTACATTTAGGGAATTCTTCTCTCCTCCCTCTCTCTTTATATAATCTGCCTAAGACTCTTGCATAGTGCCGTATATCGGAACATACAAGGAGTGTTTGATGCCTCTGATCCTGTACTCACTGGAGTTTAGAAGAATTGGGGGGATCTCATTGAAAGGCCTCAATAGAGTGTATGTTTCCTATAGTGGGGGATAGGGGGTAGGACCAGAGGACATAGCCTCAGAGAAGAGTTCAAAGTAAATTTTATTATCAAAGAACAAGTATGTCACCATTTACAACCTTGAGATACATTTTCCTGCGGGCAGTAAGCCCATGGTAAAATAACCATAGCAAGGATCAGTGAAGAACTGCCCAACGAGGGTGTTCATCCAGTGAGCAAAAGAAAACAGACAGAAAGAAAGTAATAACAATTAATAAATCAGCAATAAATATCAAGACCATGAGGTGAAGACTCCTTGGCAGTGAGTCCATTGGTTGTGGGACCAGTTCAGGGATAGGGCAAGTGAAGTTGCCTTTGCCTTTGGTTCAGGAGCCTGATGGTTGTGGGGTAATAACTGTTCCTGAACCTGGTGGTGTGGGACCTGAGGCTCATTGTGGTGAGTGAAGTTATCCACACTGGTTCAGGAGCCTGATGGTTGTGGGGTAATAACTGTTCCTGAACCTGGTGGTGTGGGACCTGAGGCTCATTGTGGTGAGTGAAGTTATCCACACTGTTTCAGGAGCCTGATGGTTGTGGGGTAATAACTGTTCCCGACCCTGGTGATGTGGGAACTGAGGCTCATTGTGGTGAGTGAAGTTATCCACACTGTTTCAGGAGCCAGATGGTTGTGGGGTAATAACTGTTCCTGAACCTGGTGGTGTGGGATCTGAGGCTCATTGTGGTGAGTGAAGTTATCCACACTGGTTCAGGAGCCTGATGGTTGTGGGGTAATAACTGTTCCTGAACCTGGTGGTGTGGGACCTGAGGCTCATTGTGGTGAGTGAAGTTATCCACACTGGTTCAGGAGCCTGATGGTTGTGGGGTAGTAACTGTTCCTGAACCTGGTGGTGTGAGACCTGAGGCTGATTGTGGTGAGTGAAGTTATCCACACTGGTTCAGGAGCCTGATGGTTGTGGGGTAATAACTGTTCCTGAACGTGATGGTGTGGGATCTGAGGCTCATTGTGGTGAGTGAAGTTATCCACACTGGTTCAGGAGCCTGATGGTTGAGGGGTGATAACTGTTCCTGAACCTGGTGGTGTGGGACCTGAGGCTCATTGTGGTGAGTGAAGTTATCCACACTGTTTCAGGAGCCAGATGGTTGTGGGGTAATAACTGTTCCTGAACCTGGTGGTGTGGGATCTGAGGCTCATTGTGGTGAGTGAAGTTATCCACACTGGTTCAGGAGCCTGATGGTTGTGGGGTAATAACTGTTCCTGAACCTGGTGGTGTGGGACCTGAGGCTCATTGTGGTGAGTGAAGTTATCCACACTGGTTCAGGAGCCTGATGGTTGTGGGGTAGTAACTGTTCCTGAACCTGGTGGTGTGGAACCTGAGGCTCATTGTGGTGAGTGAAGTTATCCACACTGGTTCAGGAGCCTGATGGTTGTGGGGTTATAACTGTTCCTGAACCTGGTGGTGTGGGACCTGAGGCTGATTGTGGTGAGTGAAGTTATCCACACTGGTTCAGGAGCCTGATGGTTGTGGGGTAATAACTGTTCCTGAACCTGGTGGTGTGGGACCTGAGGCTCCTGTACCTCCTTCCCGATGGCAGCAACAGGATAACAGCATGGCCTGCGTGGTGAAGGTTCCTGATGATGGGTGCTGCTTTCCTGCGACACTGCTTCGTGTAGATGTGCTCAATGGTTGGAAGGGCATTACCCGTGATGGACTGCGTCGTATCTGTTACCTTTTGTAGGGCTTCCCGTTCAAGGGCATTGGTGTTTCCATACCAGGCCATGATGCAGTCAGTCAATCTACTCTCCACTGTGCATCTACAGAGTTTTAAACGTCATGCCAAATCTCAGCAAATCCCTAAGGAAGTAGAGATGCTGCCCTGCTTTGTCATTGGAATAACACTTGGGAATTTAAAGTTGCTGACCCACTCCAGAGGTGCCCCTTTGGAAGAGAGAGAGTGGTGAATCTGCCACAGATGACTGTAGAAGCCAAGTCATTGGGTAGAGTCAAAGCTGATGTAGATAGGTTCTTGATTAGTCAGGACATCGAAAGGTACAGAGAGAAGGCAGGGGAATGGTGTTGAGAGGGATGATAATCAGCCAGGATGGAATGACCTAATTCTGCTCCTTCTGACGCCTGCACCTTCTTGGGTGATGGGGGCTCAGTTCCTGTCTGCTGCTTTGAACTGACCCTGGATCGATTACTTCGCTCAAGGCGCTTTATGAATGCAGGAGCTTGTTGTCATCATCGCAAGGCGGAACATTCCAGTAGGTTTGATGTTGAGCCACTGCCCATCATTTCCTCGGGTGGCTACTTGGATCCAGTCCTGCCCTTGTCCTGGCTCAGCTGACGTGTGGAGGTCGAAGGGGACCAGTAAGCCCATCGACACCATGCTGGGCACCTGAGGGTTAATGGCCTCATCCGTCAAACTGAGCTCCCCAACCGCTCATTCAGCGCATCTGCTCGAAGCTTACTGCCTTTTAAGGAACATTCTGCTGCTGTGTGTTTGACTCCTTGCCAGGGCACTTTGACACAGTTCAATAATGCACAGTGGAGCATATCCTGACTGGCTGTGTCATGGACTGGTATGGAAACACCAACGTCCAGGAACAGAGCAGTGGTAGGTACGGCCCAGTCCAACGCAGGCAAAGCCCCCTCCACCATTAATCACGTCTACATGGAGCGCTGACAGGAGAAAGCAGCACCCATCATCAGAGACCCCCCACATTCTAGGCCATGCTCTCCTTTCGGTGCTTCCATTGGGCAGGAGGTCCCACACCACCAGGTTCAGGAACAGTTATTACAACCCCACAACCGTCAGACTACTGAACCAGTGTGGATAACTTCACTCACCACAATGAGCCTCAGGTCCCACACCACCAGGTTCAGGAACAGTTATCACCCCTCAACCATCAGGCTCCTGAACCAGTGTGGATAACTTCACTCACCACAATGAGCCTCAGGTCCCACACCACCAGGTTCAGGAACAGTTATTACCCCACAACCATCAGGCTCCTGAACCAGTGTGGATTACTTCACTCACCACAATGAGTCTCAGCTCCCACACTACCTGGTTCAGGAACAGTTATTACCCCACAACCATCAGGCTCCTGAACCGGTGTGGATAACTTCACTCACCACAATGAGCCTCAGGACCCACACTACCAGGTTGAGGAACAGTTATTACCCCACAACCATCAGGCTCCTGAACCGGTGTGGATAACTTCGCTCAGCACAATGAGCCTCAGGTCCCACACCACCAGGTTCAGGAACAGTTATTACCCCACAACCATCAGGCTCCTGAACCAGTGTGGATAACTTCACTCACCACAATGAGCCTCAGGACCCACACCACCAGGTTCAGGAACAGTTATTACCCCACAACCATCAGGCTCCTGAACCGGTGTGGATAACTTCGCTCACCACAATGAGCCTCAGGTCCCACACCACCAGGTTCGGGAACAGTTATCACCCCACAACCATCAGGCTCCTGAACCAGTGTGGGTAACTTCACTCACCACAATGAGCCTCAGGTCCCACACCACCAGGTTCAGGAACAGTTATTACCCCACAACCATCAGGCTCCTGAACCGGTGTGGATAACTTCGCTCACCACAACTCTGAATTGATTCCACAATCGACGGACTCACTTTCAAGGATTTCGCAACTCAAATTCTCAGTGTTGTTTATTTAATATTTTAAAATATGGTCTTATTTTTCACATTGGTTGTTTGTCAGTCTTTGTTGTTTACATATTTTCATAAATTCTGTTGTATTTCTTTACTTTCCTGCAAGAAAAGGAATCTGCGGGTTGTATGTGGTGTGTATTGTGACAGTGAAATCGGTTTGAACTCTGAGCGAAGAGGGAGAGGTTCCTGGACACAGCTGAGTGTGGCTGCCTGGGACTCAGATTCTTCACTCTGGAGCTCTGCGGGCAGCCTCCTGAGCCGTCTCCAGACCAGGATGTAGCTGAGGAAAGACCGGAAGGATCTGTGTTTCCATAGTGCTCTTTGCATCTCCGTCAACACATTTCACAGCTGCCACGGGGTGCGGAGCCACTCAGTATTGACCCCTGACCTCAGCATAACCTAGTCTGAGTTGAGTTGTTCTCCGCTCTTGGCAATTGCTAATGTTTCATCGCCATGTGGGAAGACATTGACAGCGCGCTGTTGATTGTGATGTGTCCTCCAAATGCTTGGCCTTTATATACGTATCAGTCGGCTGATTGGATATCACGTCAGAAACTCCATTGTGATGTGGGGAGGAAATCTCGTGGCTGTGTGGCAAATTTCTTGCACCGTGATCTGGAATTTTGCCCGCATCAGCTCATAAATAGGATCAAGGTCTACACGTCTGTTTGCAGAATTGTTCACAGAAAACCCACTCGTCTAGGAATTGCCCTGCACGTTGCGTGTTCGCTTGCACCATGACTTTTCACTGAGTTTCCGAATTGACGTCCAATCCCATCTTCCGAGTAATTGCCAATAACCTGGTCTGCTCAGTGCTGCCCCACAAATCACACAGCACTGTCTGTGTGGAGTTTGCGTGTTCTGCCTGTGATCACGTTGGTTTTCCTCCCCCCCAAGTGACCCACTTTCCTTCCCACATCTCGGAGACTTGTGGTTTAGCTACTGTAGAATGCCCCTGGTGGGTAGGTGAAGGGTTGAATCAGTGGGGGCAGGTGGTGGTGGAAAGTGTGCAGATTCGGATGCTGGACAGGTTATTAGGAATGAGACACGAGATTCTATAGATGCTGGAAATCCAGAGCGACACACACAAACCGGGCAATAGGATGAAGAATGATGTTGGGTCTCGTCCCGAATCAGGAACTGTTTATTCCTCTCCACAGGTGCTGCCTGACCTGCTGAGCATTTTGCGTGTGTGACTCTGGACTCTTCAGCATCTTCTGTACACCATTTCCAAATAACATCGCCGTGCTGGCCAGTCACATAAGATCATTACAGTTCAAAGTAGATTTTATTATCAGAGTGTAGTATATGTCACCACATACAACCCTGAGATTCATTTTCCTGTGGGCATACTCAGTGAATCTGTAGAATAGTAACTCGAGGATCAGTGAAAGATCAACCAGAGTGCGGAAGACAACAAACTGTGCAAATGCAAATATAAATAAGACACAGGAGCAGAATCAGGCTATTCAGCCCATCGAGTCTGCTCTGCCATTCCATCATGACTGATTTACTATCCCTCTCAACCCCGTTCTCCTGCATCCACCCCACAAGCCTGACTAGTCAAGAACCTATCAAAACCACCACTTTCAATAAAGCATGTGGTTCATAAGTTTCTAAACCTCAGCAACACACAAAAATTGGTGGAGGAACTGAACAGGTCAGGCAGCATTTCTAGAGGGGAATAAACCGTCTTGGGCTAAGACCTACTTTAGGAAGCCTTGCCTAGCCAACCTGCATCCCAGAACATCCACCCAATGTGACGGGCTCTGGGGGCTCTCCAGGTTTGCTCGGTCTCTGAACTCCGGGGCAGACCCCGTCCTGTGCATGGCTCCCTCTGAAACATTCCTCCTTGCGTTCCAGGTTACGATTACCCAGCCGTTCTGCAGTGGTTTGCTGAGCGAGTAGACCGCATCATTCTCCTCTTCGACGCCCACAAGCTGGAGATCTCGGATGAGTTCTCGGAGGCAATCCGGGCTCTGAAGGGCAATGAGGACAAGATCCGGGTGGTGCTGAACAAGGCCGACCAAGTGGACACCCAGCAGCTGATGAGGGTCTACGGGGCTCTCATGTGGTCCCTCGGTAAGGTCATCAACACCCCCGAGGTCCTCCGGGTCTACATCGGCTCCTTCTGGTCCGAGCCACTCCTCATTTCTGACAACCGGAAGCTCTTTGAGCTGGAGGAACAGGACCTCTTCCAGGATCTCCAGAACCTGCCTAGGAACGCGGCCCTGAGGAAGCTCAATGATCTGGTGAAGAGGGCAAGGCTTGTGAGGGTAAGTTACTGTGACCCAGGCCTGGAGGGGAGGAGGGAGGGCCTGAGGCAGGGTCACACTGTGGGAGGGGTGGTACTGAGGGAGGGTCACTGTGGGAGGGGTGGTACCGAGGGAGTGTCACGCTGTTGGAGGGGTGGTACTGAGGGAGAGTCACACTGTGGGAGGGGTGGTAGTGAGGGAGGGTCACACTGTTGGAGGGGTGGTTGTGAGGGAGGGTCACACTGTGGGAGGGGTGGTACCGAGGGAGGGTCACACTGTTGTAGGGGTGGAAGTGAGGGAGGCTCACACTGTGGGAGGGGTGGTACTGAGGGAGAGTCACGCTGTTGGAGGGGTGGTAGTGAGGGAGGGGTGGTACTGAGGGAGGGTCACACTGGGAGGGGTGGTACAGAGGGAGGGTCACACTGTGGGGGGATGGTAGTGAGGGAGGGTCACACTGTGGAGGGGTGGTACCGAAGGAGGGTCACACTGCGGGAGGATGGTAGTGAGGGAGGGTCACACTGTGGAGGGGTGGTACTGAGGGAGGGTCACACTGTGGGAGGGGTGGTAGTGAGTGAGGGTCACACAGTGGGAGGGGTGGTACTGAGGGAGGGTCACACTGTGGGAGGGGTGGTACTGAGGGAGGGGTGGTAGTGAGGGAGAGTCACACAGTGGGAGGGGTGGTACTGAGGGAGGGTAGTGAGGGAGGGTCACACTGTGGAGGGGTGGTAGTAAGGGAGGGTCACACTGCGGGGGGATGGTAGTGAGGGTCACACAGTGGGAGGGGTGGTAATGAGGGAGGGGTGGTAGTGAGGGAGGGTCACACTGAGGGAGGGTCACACTGTGGAGGGGTGGTACCGAAGGAGGGTCACACTGCAGGGGGATGGTAGTGAGGGAGGGTCACACTGTGGGAGGGGTGGTAGTGAGGGAGGGTCACACAGTGGGAGGGGTGGTACTGAGGGAGGGGTGGTAGTGAGGGAGGGTCACACTGTGGGTGGTAGTGAGGGAGGGTCACACTGTGGGAGGGGTGGTACTGAGGGAGGGGTGGTAATGAGGGAGAGTCACAGTGGGAGGGGTGGTACTGAGGGAGGGGTGGTAGTGAGGGAGAGTCACACTGTGGAGGGGTGGTAGTAAGGGAGGGTCACACTGTGGGAGGGGTGGTACTGAGGGAGGGTCACACTGTGGAGGGGTGGTACTGAGGGAGGGGTGGTACTGTGGGAGGGTCACACTGTGGGAGCTCTCTCTCCTAAAGTTGAAAGGTTGCTGCAAAATCGCAAAGAGTGATCTTGGAGACAGCAGGGGACTTTGGGAGTGTGGAATATCATCTCGGCAGCAGACTGAAGCAGTTTCCTTTCCTGGAAGGATCCTGTTTGGTGAAGGTTTTTTTGGTGCTGAGCAGTGGGTTGCCAGATTTTGAGTCTAATGGATTTATTCTGATTGTAATAATGGAAAACCCCACCTGTTGGAAGTTCCTAGCCCTGGGCAACTGGGTGAGGACTTTGGAGCAGTCAGAGAAACACTGGCTCGGGGAGGTGGCACCATTGTGTGCAGTGGCATGGGTGGTGTGAGGTTTTTAACACCGCACGGACTTCCCTTTCCCCTCCAGTCCCGTCTCTGAACTGTTTCTCTTTGACTGTGTGCTGGTGTTCCCCTGGGTGTGGACTGTGCAGTATCCCAGCGGCAGTGTTTGAATCTTCAGTTCGAACTGCTTCATGACGGGTGCAACTCCCAGATGTCCACGCCACTGTCATATGTGGAGGCCGCGGGGTTGGGAGTTACGGCTGACGAAGAGGACCACCCGTTCAAGTTGCTGACTTTAAAGAACACTGTACAGTGTACCGTTCCTACTTCAGTCGGTAACTACCCGAAACTCGTACTCTTCACAGACATCCACAGAACAAGAAACCTGATGCACCATCAATAACTCTCTGAGACGTGAGGCGAGATATAGGCTTTTATTGGCTGGAAGAAAGAACAAGCAGCAAATGACCACCACACTGCATCCTGGAGACTGAGGCCGGGGCGGAGTCCCCAATCGCCTTTATACCGGGGTCCGTGGGAGGAGCCACAGGAGCCGTCAGCTGGGGGGGGTGTGTCCAGACAGGTATATGTAGTTTCACCACACTGTGCCTACTTCAATCGGCTGACTCCATGTGGCCGGTTGCGATCTCGAACCACCGCCTGGTGTGGGTGGAGCTGAATGTGCTGCCCGCACGGGTGGGGTCCGCGTACCGCCATTTCAACAAAAGGCTGCTGGAGGACGGCCGGTTCCGGGTTTGTGCTGGCTCAAGTGGTTCCACTTTTCTCTCTCTCGACCAAGAGACAGTGTTTGTCAGGGTGGACCTTTCTGGGGCTTTACAAACGCTTGGCCCCAGGCCGGACTGCAGTGGAGGGCCTAGTTAAGGTCATTGGGTCCTTGTGCTGTGGGAGGGGGGATCCCCCTGTCAGGGCAGTTGTGCTCGGTTTGCGAGGAGCTACCCTTCTGCCTTCTCCATAAGAGGTTAACGGGTTTGCTTCTATGCAAACCAGACACGGAGATCGTCCTGTCGACGTACGCCGATGACATCCTCCTCATCATCACCGACCCGGATGACTTCCGGAGGATGTGAGACTGCCAGCGGATCTTCTCGGCTGCGTCCTCCACAAGGGTCTACTGGGAGAAGTGTGCGGGCCTCGGTGGGTCAGAGGCAGGTGGATCCCTACTGGAGGGGTTGAGGCCATTTGCGTGGAACACCACACACCTCCTCTACTTGGGGGTCTACCTGAGCTCGACGGGGGAGGCCTGGCTGGTGAACTGGCAGGATTTGGAGATGAAGATCTCTGCCCGGCTGGGACACTCGTCAGGCCTCCTTCATGAGGTCTCGTATCGGGGAGGGCATTAGTGATAAATCAGCTGGTCACCCCCTTGGTGTGGTACTGGCTGACCGCATTGGTCCCACCACGGTGGTTGTATCCAGGATTCAGAGGAGGCTGGTGGACGACTTCTGGGGCAACAGGAGGGACTGGGTCTCTGCAGCAGTCCTGAGTGTTCCGATCGCAGAGGGTGGTCAGTCCTGGTGTGTGTTGCACCCAGCTGGGGCTCTCTGCCTCAGGACCCTGCAGAGATACCGGTCCTGTGAACACCCTCCGAGGCTGGTGATGCACTGTTTCCGTAGGAGGTTACGCAGTTTCCAGCGGACGGCATCGGCCAAGCCACTTGGAGGGAGCTGCCTCGCTTTTACCAGGCCTCAGGAGACCACGTGGGAGAGGGTCCTACGTAACGAGAGCCGTCTCACGGGGATGCCACCATACCGTTCCATGACCCTCTGAAGCCTTTCTTGTCCAGGCCGCTCCTGCTCAACCTTCGCTTCCTCACCTCCGTCTGCCGACCGGACTCACCTTGACGGTCTGTGTCAGTGGAGGAGGTCCCCAGTGGAAATCTCTTTATGCAGGGGCCCCTCCCCTGTACATCGGGGATCTGGGGAGGAAGGCGTTGCATCGGACGGTACCATACAACAGGTTTTTGAGCATGTTCACCGACACCCCGTCCAGCTGTCCATTCTGTGGCCGGGCGGAGTCAGTGTACCAGGTGTTTACGGAGTGTGAGAGGTTGCAGCCCCTGTCTGAGTTTCTGAAGGGGCTGCTGCTCAGCTTCTGGTTGCACTTCAGCCCTGCGCTCCTCATCTATGGGCACCCAGTACGGAACGGGGCAGATCGCGAGGAGGATTTCCTGGTGGGCTTACCCCTGGGCCTGGACAAGATGGACATTCACGGGTCTGGGTGCTGGAAAGTGGAGGGTGCTGTCCGGTCCGACTGCCTGCTCCTTTTCTGAGGATACGATCGTGCCCGGCTGTCCTTGGAGAGGGCGCGTGGGTACGGTGGAGGATTTCTGGGAATGATGGCCCCCCCCCCCCGCAAAGGAATTGATTGTTTTATAGACAACAGTGATCTATTTTAATTTGGATTTGTTCACTGTCTTGTAAATACCGAATGATTCTATTTTGTGCATTTTTGTGTAAATAACCTGTATAGTTTGTAAAAGAAGGGCAGGACAGAGGGAGGTACTGAGGTACGGTGTGATGCTGCCTCAATGCCATCCACCTATCAACTAGCGACGCAGAGCACCTGCTTCCCCTCCACCTCCCAGCCCTCTCCTGTTTTCCGTGACACATGGACTGCGTGGACGCGGCCATAAATAGTGAGGATGCTGCCTACAGCGGGTTCTCCACTGGGCCAACACAAACATATCTTTATCACGATAAGGGCATGTTTATTTGTGCTGAACAGTGGGATCTGTCTCGCAGTATCTGATGCATTATTGTTTTAATCCTCTGGAACCCTCTCAGATGAGGAGATACTGGTTAGGTATTACTCTCCAAGACACAATCAGCAGCAAGCAATGGCACATCCCGATGTTTGGATAAGGTTGAGACAAGATTCTAAGCAACTCCTGCTGAAATCTTGTTTATTCAGCTTGAACGGTGTTACCAAGGGAATCGTGCTTATGGGTTCCTTTTAAAAATAGTTTTCAAGGAACTTGGATGAAATTTGATATCCTTTTCCATTTTCAACCCACCCAACCTAAATCGGTAGGTCGGTGCAGGCATGCCCACTCAAGGCTCCTCCATCTTTCAGTTAATGACTGTTCGTGAAGACACCCCAAGGAAGGGGCTTGTAGGATCTGTTCACCCAGTGTTTACACATCTTTCATGTCACTTGCCAATGATAATAAACCTGATTCTGATCTTCGAATGCACACACTGACACTCTCAGTTCTCTCTCTCTGTACGCCTCTCACGGAATATTTTACTCTCTTTCTACCCCCCTGTATATGTCTGTCATTTCGCTGTCTGTACCTACAGCTCTTCCTGTATCACTCCATTTCTCTTTATCTCCCTCTATCTCTCTGCCTGTCCTTTTCTGTCTTAGTGTCATAGAACACTACAGCACAGAAACAGGCCTTTTGATCCATCAAGTTGGTGCCGAACTCTTATCCTGCCTGCTCCCATCGAACTGCACCCGGACCCCTCTCTTCCACGTACCGATCCAAACTTCTCTCAAATACTGAAATCAAATCTGCACCCACCACTTCTGCTATCAGCTCATTTCCTCTTATCTATCTCACTATTTATCTATCTAAATTACCATCTATCTTGCTATCAATCTGTCATCTACCCACCTACTTGTTAATTTCCCTCCCTCCATCTCTTTACTCTCTCTTTTCCCCCTCCCTATCTCTCTCCATCTACCTCTCTCTCTACCCTTTCTTTCCCCTCTCTCCCTCTCATCTCCACTTCTCTCCCCCTTTCCCCTCTCTTTCTCTCTTCCCCTTCCCCCTCTCCCTCCCCCTCCCCGCTTTCTTTCCCTCTCACTCTCCATCCTTCTTTCTATTTACCTACTACAGGAAGGAGGTGGAAGCCATAGAAAGGGTGCAGAGGAGATTTACAAGGATGTTGCCTGGATTGGGAAGCATGCCTTATGAGAATAGGTTGAGTGAACTTGGCCTTTTCTCCTTGGAGCGACAGAGGGTGAGAGGTGACCTGATAGAGGTGTATAAGATGATGAGAGGCATTGATCATGTGGATAGTCAGAGGCTTTTCCCCAGGGCTGAAATGACTAGCATGAGAGAGCACAGTTTTAAGGTGCTTGGAAGTAGGTACAGAGGAGATGTCAGGGGTAAGTTTTTTACGCAGGGAGTGGTGAGGGCGTGGAATGGGCTGCCGGTGACGGTGGTGGTGGAAGCGGATACGAGAGGGTCTTGTAAGAGACTCCTGGATGGATACATGGAGCTTAGAAAAATAGAGGGTTATGGGTAAGCCTAGGTAGTTCTAAGGTAAGGACATGTTCAGCACAGCTTTGTGGGTGAAGGGCCTGTATTGTGCTGTAGGTTTTCTGCATTTCTATGTTTCTATCTCTCTTTCCCCTCTCTCTTTTCCTCTCTCTACCTCTCTCACTTTCACGTCTTCGTTTTGTCTTTACTTTAGCAAAAATGCGCAAAGATGTTGTGGCGTAATGACGTAGGCCATTTACTTACTTTTACATGTAAGTTATATGATATAACCCATAACAAGTTATAACAAACTCAAACAGTATTCTTATAATATTACTCAAATATCACTGAAATATTAAATATACTACGCTCCCTGCTTAGCTATAAACTCCATCTCAATATAGAAGCATTGCAACTTATGAATGGACAGACAGACAGACAGACACACACACTTGCACACACATATCCACAACCTAGTAAATTTTAAATTGTCTCATTCAGTCACAAAGTTTTAATCGCTATGGAGGATTTCTTACTTTTCTGGTTTTTCCTGATGTGGAGCGGAGGGGTGTTGTGGGAATGAGGGGGTGTGGTAACTCTGCTTGGCGGGAAGGACTAATGGTCATGTAGTAATCCCATGTTCTGGAGCTTCCTCCGTGGTGGTTGTAGGAGTTGACTGTGGGTCTGCAGGAAGTGGTTCTGACAGCTCTGGCCACCTTTCTTCTGGAAGTGTTGGCATCCCGAACAGTGCACAGCAAGCCACTCGATCTGCTGATCCAACCCAGGCCATCCAACAAAGCTTCAAGCCAATGCTTCCATTTTGACCACACCTAGATGACCAGTAACTCCTCCAACGCTTTAGCTCTCAGTTTGGATGGTACAACAACTCTCAATCCCCACATAGGGCAGCCCTGATCAAGGGCAAGTTCATCCTGGTGCTGGTAAAAATGGGAAACTGAAGTTTCTGAGGCACATTCCAGCCATTTGGGTGGCCACGTAGCCCTGAGAGAGAGTGGGCTCCTCTCTGGTTCCCCCTTGGATCACCTCCACTGTAATAGTGAGACTTTGGATTCACATTAGGGAGAATACATCATGAAGAATCTCCATTTCTGTACATTTTTCAGGTATTTCCTTTCCCCAGGGTGAACAGGACAATCCATCAGCATCTCCATGATTAGTTCTCCTCTTGATTTCAATCTTGTAGTTGTGTCCTAGAAACGGAGCCCATCTCTGCAGTCTCACTGGACAGCCTTCTGTGGGCTGAAAGTGGACACCAGTGATTGACGATCAGTAACGAGGGTAAACTCTCTCTCTCTCATACAAGTACTGGTTGAAATATTTTACTCCCCAAACCAGACTCAAGGCCTCTCTGTCATTCTGTGTGTGATTCTCTGCAGCAGTAAGGGAATATTATTGAAATAGTGTGAGGCATTCATTTCCATCACTCACAACAAGTGACATGCCTGCACCTACACCATAAAGTGAGACTTCACCTGCAAGCTTCACTGGACGATGTAAATCGGAATGTGTGAGTATAGTGTCTAACATCCCATTTCCTTTTCTTTTGGAAAGCCACCTCACACTGCTGTGTCCATTGTCATGATCTGTGGTACTGAGTTCAAGGGGTGGAACACAGTAGCCAGGCTGTATTAGACAAATCCTAAAAGGAATCGCAGCTGTGACATGTCCTTTGGCCTTGGGGCATCCACCACTGCTTGAATTTTCTCAGCAACCTTGTGCGTCAATGGTGTGACCACAGTAAGTGATGCTTGGTTTGAAGAATTCACACTTGTTGCATCGTGCTCTTAGCCCATATTGTCTTGAGGTTTTGGAGATGTTTGTTGTCATCTTTACCAGTAACAATAATGTCATCCGGGTAACAGGTGCCTGCTCCATAGCTTTCTGCCAGAGTGCAGGTACTGATGCTACTCCAGAAATAAGCCTATTATAGCGATAAAACCCTCTGTGAGTATTTATGATGGGAAATATTTTGGATTCTTCTTCCATCTCCATCATTAGGTAGTCCTCAGCTAAGTCCACTTAGCTGAAGTGTTTCTCTCCAGAAGGATTTACCAAGATATCCTCTATCCTGGGCAGAGGGCATAGATCTACTTTCATCACTGGGCTGATGGTGGCCTTAAGGTCACCACAGATCCTAACCAACCAATTTTGGCCACTGGAATCAGTAGTGTTGCCCACGGGCTCCACTCAACCTCGGAAAAAATTCCTTCAACTTCCATGTTATCCAGCTCACTGGCTGCTTTATCACGGATGGTATAAAGGACGCTGTTGTGGCACCTTTCTTAATTAGCTTTCAGTTGACTCTATTGTAGAGGATGTGGCATGCAAACGGTGGATGGATCTCCAATCAAGTTGTAGTTGTCTCAGCCAATCACACCCCCATAATGCTGGCCCTCCTGTTTTTACCACATACAAGCCCAATGGCTGTTGTATTTCACTGTCATTCCTGCATTAGATATCTTTTCTCCAGTATAAGTTCTTAGCTGGATATCTGCAGGCTTCAGTTCAGTATCAGAAATGCTGTTCTAACTCATTTTGTGAATGACTGAAACTACTGGGCCAGTATGCAATTCCATTTTAATTAATTTACCATTCACTTCTGGTGTAAACCATATTACTTGTCCCCTCTTAGTTTTCACACTGTAAATCTCAAGTCTACTCAGTCCTGTGCCAATCTCATCATTTTCCGATTTTTCAGCAAAAGCATGCAGAATAGTGCTCTTTTTGAAACTGCAACTTGATATGTTTTTTAATCTTTTTCTCCTCCCTGGGCAGTCTGCTTATTTTTGTCTGTCTGACATGCTCTTTGTATGTGTCCTACTTTGCATAAGTTTTGCCCTTAAACCTGCATTGGTAACATAATTTGTTCAGCCAGGCAGCCTCCACTAGATACTACACTTTCATTCTTGACCACAACTCAATCGTGTCTTTGTCTGCTGTTTCCATTGATACAGCTGTTTCAACTGCTGAATTATATGTGAATTATGCTTCAGTTAGGAGTGTACCTTAATGCTATCTTGTAAGATTCCACAAACTAACCAATCTCTCAGTGTACCATTAAGCCCATCACTGAACTGACAATGCTCAGACAACTTCTTCATTTCAACCATGTATGCTGAAATTGACTCCCCTTCCTTTTGTTTCTGCTTATGAAACCTAAAGCATTCTGCGATCATCAATGGTCTGGTTAAATAATGTTCCTGCATTACTTTCAGAATATCAACAAAGCTCATTTCGGCTGGTTTGGTTGGAGCAGTTAAACTTCTAAGTTGTAAGCTCTTCCATTTCTTGCACTCAGCAAAGCTGGAATTTGCTTCTCATTGGCTATATCATTTACTTCAAAATACTGCTCAATTATCAGTGCTCAGTTATCTTCTTGTGCAATTGCACACATCTATCTTTCTGATGTAGCGAGACGTTTCTGCTTTTTTTTTAAGATCAATGAGTATTATCATCCAATACTGTCTATGAATCCATGAATTTGTTTTCTGCCTTTTTTTAAAAATTGGACTATGTCTGTCCCTTTGTGAAGAGAGCATATTGCACAGCTTTTCTAACTCCACCATTCTTTTTAACTTGAAAGTCTCGCTGCATTTCAGCATGTCGGTAGTCATCTTGGGTTTGTTAAAAACTTCCTCGTTGCCACTGTTATGTTTTGTAACTTCAAAACATAAAACTAATCAAATGCACAGAGCTGGGAATAATGTGCCTAACATTGTTTTTACTTTAAAGGAGGCGCATGCGTATGAGATGGTAGCTTGATGACGTATGCAGTTTACGTATTTTTACATGGAACCCATAATGAATTACTTAAACAAATGAGAATGCTTAAACAAACAATATATTTACCAAAGTGCCAGAGTATTACATACACCACATCGCTGAGACTCTGAGCATAGCAGAATGCAGCCTGCACAAGGTACATTGCTAACAAACAGGGTGAGGGTGGGGTGAAGTTGTAGAGACACTGGAGAGTGAGATAAAGAATTTGAAAGTCAATGCTGTGCTTAACTGGAGAGTTAGTGGGGTTTGGTCAGTAATGGTCAGTGGGCACAGGGGTGATGGGTGACGTGAGATTTCAGATGCTGGAATCTACTGCAGGACCTCAGTGGTCCGAGCAGCGTCTCTGGGGGACTGTCGGTGTGCTTCAGCTCAAGACCCTAAATCTGGACTCGGTGTACGTGGGGTGGGAGGAACACCGTTTCCTCGGTGGGTTTTTGACCATTTTGACCCATTTTCTGGCTGGATTGGACCACAAGTCATAGGAGCAGAATTAGGCCATTTGGCCCAGTGTATCTGCTCTGCCATTCCATCATGGTTGATCTATTATCCCTCTCAGCCCCATTCTCCTGCCTTCTCTGCCTGTAACCTTTGACACCCTTACTAATCAAGAACCTATCAACCTCCAGTTTAAATATACCCATTGACTTGGCCTCCATGGTCACCTGTGGCAATGAATTCCACAGATTCGCCACAGTCTGGCCAAATAAATTCCTCCTCGTCTCTGTTCTAAAGGGATGAGGGTGTGCCCTCTGGCCCTAGACTCTCCCACTGTAAGTAACATCCACTCTGTCTAGGCCTTTCAATGTTCAGTTGGTTTCATTGAGCTTCTCCTCCTCAAAAAAGTGTTTCACACCGGTCCACAGGATGCTGGAAACATCCCACGGCAGTGTGACACTGACCTGCCGACCAATTGCTTACCCACACTGTGATCCGAAGCTCAACCGTTGTCGGTTTATCTTCTCATTTAGAACAGAAGAGTTTATGGCCATTTGTTGGCTTTTGCTTCCTGCACTTTGAGAAGAATTTAGGAATCCCAGCAAGGTGTGGGAAGGGTTGGTGCCCAGGATGGGGAACCTCAGTTCTGTGATGTTCTTCAACGGTGGGCAACAGAGAAATTCAACAGAAGTGTTTCACCTCATCAGAACAAAGAAAAGCTGTTCCTTTGTCGAAAGGGCAAGATAGAGCCAGCGACCAAGGCGCCTTATGGCAGCATCGTGCAGACCGTTTACAAACCTACTTCTTCTCCTTCTTCTTTTAAACATAATTCAACAGAAAATCTGTGTTCAATTGTAGCCCATAATTTACATTTTGATAATGTGCTTTTGGACCGACAGAGTGATCTGGCACTTTTGCTGTCTTTGAGGAAATTTGGCAGGGTTGAGAGCAAGACTGGGAAGGCAGTGTGTGGCCTCTGTGAGCCCATGATCATCTGTCTCCCTCTCACCCCTCTCCGCCTTTCTCGCTCTCCCTCAGGTTACCCCTCTCTTTCCTCTTCTCTCTTCCTTTCTCTGTCTTTCTCTCTCCCTCTTGCCCCCTCCCTCTCACTCTCTCTACCTCACACTCCCCCTCCCTCCCTCTACCCTGTCTCTCCCTTACTTTACCCCTCTCTCCCCTTCTTCTCTCTCCCTTTCTCTGTCTTTCTCTCTCCCTCTTGCCCCTCTCCCTCTCCCTCTCTCTACCTCACACTCCCCCTCCCTCCATCACTCTCCCCCTCCTCTCTCTCTCCTCCCTCCCCTCTCTCCCTTTCTCCTTCTCTCCCCCTCTACCTCTCACTCATTGCTGCTGGAAGAAGATGCTCAGCATCTTTGCTCAGCATGGTTCACGTTATGATGTGTTTCTGGTTACTCTCTTTTTTGTTGCTATTTTGTGTGATTTTGATCGGGGTGGACTGCAGCCAATGGATGATACAGCGCTAAACTAGACTGTTTCAATGATTCTGTGGTTTGATCTTTAATATCCTGTGTGTTATGCGCTCATTTTGTTCCATTTGTGTGATTTTTTTTTTTGCATGTTGGATGTTTGATTTTTTCCTTTGAATGGGTTCCATGGTATTTTTTTTGTGGCTGTCTGTGGGAGAATGAATCTCAGGGTTGTTGACTTTGATAGTAAATGTACTTTGAATCTTTGAACTAGAGGGAAGTCGAGCCTGAGAGTGATTGGTTAGTGTGCTGGATAGAAACGAGAGTGCTGTGTAGAGCCAATGTGGAATTATACCAAAGAGGAATTATCTTAGACTGCGCGTGGGATGACACATTCGTGTGGCGGGTAGCGCAACACTTTACAGAGCCAGCGATCGCTGATCGAGGTTCAATTCCCGCCGCTGTCTGTAAGAAGTTTGTACGTTCTCCCCGTGACTGTGTGAGTTTGCTGCAGGTGCTCCAGTTTCCTCCCACATCCGGAAGCCGTAAGGGTCTGGATTGTTGGCAATGGAAACGTGTGGCACCTGTGGGCTGCCCAGCACAGTTCCCACTGATTTGATTTGACAAATGGACGAGTTTCACTGTATGTGTTGATGTACCGTTTCAAAAGTTCATTTAATAGCAGAGAGTGTATACAGTAAACAGCCTGAAACTTGTACTCTTCACAGACATCCACAAAACAAGAAACCCCATAAAATGCCACAAAGAAAGCCAATCTCTGTCTTTATAAAGGTTGGGAAACTCACCAACGGTATTGTTAGGTCGGTCGGTCGGTTTCTCTCTACCTCTCTCTCCCCCCCCCCTCTCTCTCTCTCCCCCCCTCCCTCGCCCTCCCCTTCCCTCTCCTCTCCCCCTCTCCCCTCTCTCCCTCTCCCTCCCCTTCTCCCTCTCCCTCTCCCTCCCCTTCCCTCTCCTCTCCCCACTCCCCCCTCCCCTCTCCCCTCTCTCCCCCCCTCCCTCGCCCTCCCCTTCCCTCTCCTCTCCCCCTCTCTCCCTCTCCCTCCCCTTCTCCCTCTCCCTCTCCCTCCCCTTCCCTCTCCTCTCCCCACTCCCCCTCTCTCCCCCTCTCCCCTCTCCCTCTCTCCCTCCCCTCCCTCTCCCTCCCTCTCTCTCTTTCTCTCTCATCAGAACACAGCATCTGTGAGTATAACTAGTGGCGTTGTTTTTTCCCTAATATAACTGGGACCCCACCCTCCATTCTATTCATGGACTGCAATCTCCAGGCTGTGGGAGGAGGATGCAGTTTATACTGAAGCCGTTCTCCCTAACAGTGACTGGAAACAATTGTTTCTTCCCTTCCCTTTCCCCCTTTGCGCGGGCATCCTGTGACAATCGTCCACGGGGAGCGATTGGTTAAATCATTATCTGGGGTAATGGAAACCCCTCATTTGGAACTTAACCTTGCAATTATTTTACCAGATTACCTTCCTTCATTGCACTGCCTGCCAAAAGATTACAGAGCCTGGTGGATGTTAAAACAAAGTACATTGTCATAAAGTCAAAAAGTGAAAGATCAAAGTAAATTTGTTATCTGAGTACGCCTGTATCACCATATACAACCCTGAGATTCATCTACTTGCAGGCCTGTACTTTTTCACTGTATCTTGGTACATGGTACATGTATATAAGCATGAAGGGGAATGTTTTCATTCAGAGTTTGTTGAGGGTGTGGAATGAGCTGTCAGCGTAAGTGGTGCATGTGAGCTCAATTTCAACATTTAAGAGAAGTTTGGGTAGGTATGTGGATGTTAGGGGTATGGAGGGCTCTGGTACATAAGGAAAGATTGAATAAGTTAGAACATTTTTTGCCAGGTATATGGAAGTATACAACATTATGAGGGGTATAGATAGGGTAAATGCAAGCAGGCTATTTCCACTGCTGTCGCAAAAACAAAGGAGCTGGTTGTGAAATTCAGGAGGAATGGAGACAGGCTAGCCCTATTGACATCCATGGATCTGGAGTTGAGAGAATGAACAGCTTTAAGTTCCTCAGCATAAACGTCACCAAGGATCTCACATGGGCTGTACACACCAGCTGTGTGTTGAAAAAGGCACAACAGCGCCTCTTTCACCTCAGACGGTTAAAGAAGTTTGGTGTGGGCTCCCAGATTCTAAGAACTTTCTATAGGGGCACGATTGAGAGCAAACTGACTGGCTGCGTTACTCCCTGGTATGGCAAACTGTACCTCCCTTAATCGCAGGAACCTGCAGAGAGTGGTGCAGACAGCCCAGCACATATGTAGATGTGAACTTCCCACTATTCAGGAGATTTACAAAGACAGGTGTGTAAAAAGGGCCCAAAGGATCACTGGGGACCCGAGTCACCCCAGCCACAAACTCTTCCAGCTGTTACCATCCGGGAAATGGTACTGCAGCATAAAAGCCAGTATCAACAGGCTCCGGGACAGCTTCTTCCACCAGGCCATCAGACTGATTAACTCATGCTGATACAATTGTATTTCTATGTTATATTGACTGTCCTGTTGTATATACAATTTATTATAAATTACTTTAAGTTGCACATTTAGATGGAGATGTAATGTAAAGATTTTTACTCCTGGTGTATATGAAGGATGTAAGTAATAAAATCAATTCAATTCACTGAGGTTGGGAGAAATGACAAGCGGTCATGGGTTAGGGGTGAAAGGTGAAAAGTTTAAGGGGAGCATGAAGGGGAATGTTTTCATTCAGAATTTGTTGAGGGTGTGGAATGAGCTGCCAGCGTAAGTGGTGCATGTGAGCTCAATTTCAACATTTAAGAGAAGCTTGGGTAGGTACGTGGATGTTAGGGGTATGGAGGACTCTGGTCCCGGCGTAGGTCAACGGGAGTAGGCAGTTTAAATAGTTTGGCATGGACTAGATGGGCCAAAGGGCCTGTTTTTGTCCTGTACTTCTCTGTGACTCTATGACTCTTCGTAATGTTAAGAAACCAAAATAACACCAATCTCTGTTTGAGTGAACACAGAGATTGTGATGATAGCCGTGCAGAGGTGAGAATCCTATAGACTGACCAAAATCCAAATCAAAGTAAATTTATTATCTTAGCACATTTATGTCACTGTGTGCCACCCTGAGATCCATTTTCTTGCAGGCATTTACAGGAAAATAAGGAAATACAATGAAATTCATGAAAAATTTCAATAATAGATTTTGGACAAACAGCCAATGTGCAAAAGGAGATTTATGTTGATTGTCCATTATGTCTGACAATGACAGAAAACCTGTGCGGGGAGTTTTGAAAGTGGAAAAACCGTTGCACCGGGACAGTTCCACTCTCTCGACCTCAGACATCCAGGTCCAGTGGTTGCAGTGGATGACCATGATGTCTTCTGTGCCTCGTCAGGCCCTTCGCTCTCCGCGGAGCGTTGCAGGACGGCCTTCCTGGCTGTTGGATCTCACCATAGATCTCATCCGGCCAGTCTGCCGGCACTGACTTCACATGCTAGGACAGGATGTCCCTATCTCACCGGGGTATGGGGCCCGCCAGCTACCATCACCTAGTTTAGCCCACCTGTCGTAGCGGTGTACCGGGATGTGGCTGCTGTCGCATGAAAACAGCTACTTGGAGCCACAGGTAGGAGCTGAGTGTCTGGCGGGGAATGAAGGTGAGTGAGCTGCCCAGAATGGACATGACTAGCTCCTTCACCCAGAGGTGCTTCCTCTCCTTGGACACCCCATACACCACAGGAGATAAAAAGTGCAAATAATATAAATAAATAATATTGAGGACAGGAGTTGTAGAGTCTCTGAAAGTGAGTCTGTAGGTTGTGGAATCAGTTCAGAGTTGTGGTGAGTGAAGTTATCCACACTGGTTCAGGAGCCTGATGGTTGTGGGGTAATAACTGTTCCTGAACCTGGTGGTGTGGTACCTGAGACTCATTGTGGTGAGTGAAGTTATCCACACTGGTTCAGGAGCCTGATGGTTGTGGGGTAATAACTGTTCCTGAACCTGGTGGTGTGGGACCTGAGGCTCATTGTGGTGAGTGAAGTTATCCACACTGGTTCAGGAGCCTGATGGTTGTGGGGTAATAACTGTTCCTGAACCTGGTGGTGTGGGACCTGAGACTCATTGTGGTGAGTGAAGTTATCCACACTGGTTCAGGAGCCTGATGGTTGTGGGGTAATAACTGTTCCTGAACCTGATGGTGTGGGACCTGAGGCTCATTGTGGTGAGTGAAGTTATCCACACTGGTTCAGGAGCCTGATGGTTGTGGGGTAATAACTGTTCCTGAACCTGGTGGTGCGGGACCTGAGGTTCCTGTACCTCCTGCTTGATGGTGGCAGTTTGAATAAGGCTTGGATGGTGATGTTCTTTCATTGCATCCCGTTACTGGGGAACATGTTTCTTTTTAGTAGAGGCAATCTCCTCTCCATGGGAACTTGCGTGGAGAGCGTGGCCCGGATGGTGAAGGCTCTTCGATCACATCCTGCTCAGGGGAACTTGTTGAGGCCTGGTCTCTGTTGTTGGAAAAGCAACACCCTGTTTGCATAGCTAGATCCCAGAATCTCAGGGTAGGAATGTCTAATACCGGAGGGCATGTATTGAAATTGAGAGGAGGTATGTTAAGAGGTGATGTGAGGGTTAAGTTTTTTTTACTCAGAGAGGGTGGATGCCTGGAATGTGCTGACTGAAATGGTCGTAGAGGCAAGTATATTAGAGGCTTTTAAGAGATGTTTAGATAGGCACATGGATGTGAGGAAGATGGAGGGATGTGGACATGCTGAAGGTAGGGGGGGGATTTGTGTTTTGGTTTGTCTTTTGGCTGGTTCGGCACAACATTGTGGGTCAAAGGGCCTGTCCCTGTGCTAAACTGGTCTGTGTTATATGTTCAAATCTTATACAGTCCAAAGACATACCGGGTAGTAAGTTAACTGGTCATTGTGAATTGACCTGTGATTGGGCTGGGGTTAAATAGGTGGGTTGCTGGGTGGTGTGGCTCATTGGGCTGGAAGGGCCTGTATATCTAAATAATAAATAAATCCACAGTTCAAAGTAAAGTTACTATTGAAGTATGTATACGTCACCATATACAACACCGAGATTCATTTTCTTGTGGGCTTACTCAATAAATCCAAAGAATAATTACCAGAACAAAATCAGCGGAAGACTACACCAATTGGAGCATTCAACCAGTGTGCATAAAAAACAACAAACTGTGCAAATACAAGAACAAATAAATAATAATAATAATAATAAATAAATCAACAATAAATATCCAGAATATGAGATGAAGAGGCCTTGAAAGTGAGTCCATTGTTGTGGAAAAGTTTCAATGAAGGGGCAAATGAAGTTATCCCCTTTGGTTCAAGAGCCTGATGGTTGAGGGGTAGTAACTGTTCCTGAACCTGGTGGTGCAAGTCCTGAGGCTCCTGTACCTTCTACAGCGATGAGGAAAGAGCATGGCCTGGGTGGTGAGGGTTCCTGATGATGGGTGCTGCTTTCCTGCAACAATGTTTCGCGTAGATGTGCTCAATGGTTGGGAGGGCTATATCCGTGATGGACTGGGACAAATCCACTACTTTTTGTAGGATTTTCCATTCAAGGGCTTTGGTGTTTCCATACCAGGCTGTGATGCAGCCAGTCAGTACACTCTCCACTACACACCTATAGAAGTTTGTCGAAGTCTTAGATGTCATGCCGAATGTTTACAAACTCCTAAGGGAGTAGAGGCACTGCCGTGCTTCCTTCGTAACTGCACATTCACGCTGGGTCCGGCACCCTGCCCGAGGCTGCTGGCTCCTCTTTGAGGTGGGCTTCCCAGGACCACTCACTTTGTGGGTGACCCAGGGCTCTGTCCAAATCAACTCCTTCCTTGCCACAGAGACTTCATGGAGAAGGAAAAGCGTTTGCAAACAGCAGCGAGCTGTTGGCTCCTGGGGCTTTAATCCAGCTGCAGCTTTTACAGATCGGCAGATCTCCCACATTTTTGTCCGGCCGCCAGGAATGTAATCCAAGGCAAGTTTGGACATCCTGACTGCATTATCTCACAAGCACTCACACATCACAGCCATGTTCATATGCTTTTCTGGTGAAATGCCGGTAAACAACAATCAGTCCGAGCCCGGGGTGGGGACAAGATCAGGTAGTGCCATGCACAGCGTTTGATCTGAAGAACAGTAGTTCAAATATTAATCACAGACAGCCGTAAAAAAAAAACCCAATCTGGAATTCCAGAGCAGTTCTGAGGGAGAGTCACACTGGGGGAGGGTCAATACTGAGAGAGGGTAACCCAATGACAGGGGTGGTACTGGGAAAGGGTCACACTGTGGGAGGGTCAATACTGAGAGAGGGTAACCCAATGACAGGGGTGGTACTGGGAAAGGGTCACACTGTGGGAGGGTCAATACTGAGAGAGGGTAACCCAATGACAGGGGTGGTACTGGGAAAGGGTCACACTGTGGGAGGGTCAATACTGAGAGAGGGTAACCCAATGACAGGGGTGGTACTGGGGGAGGGTCACACTGTGGGAGGGGCAGTACTGGGGGAGGGTAACCCAATGACAGGGGAGGTACTGGGAAAGGGTCACACTGTGGGAGGGTCAATACTGAGAGAGGGTAACCCAATGACAGGGGTGGTACTGGGAAAGGGTCGCACTGTGGGAGGGGCAGTACTGGGGGAGGGTCGCACTGTGGGAGGGGTGGTAGTGAGGGAGGGTCACATTGTCAGAGGTGCCATCTTTTAAGTAAGGCTTTTCTAGCTGGGAAGACCGAAGGGACTGGGTGGTGGAAAGGAAAGGGGAAGTGGTAGGATGAGCACGAGGGAGGAAGAAAGGTGAGGGACTGAAGAGAGAAGAGTGTAAAAGAGAGAACAAGAGGGATAAGGGAGAGAGGGACTTTTTCCCCAGAATCCTGCAGCCATTGATTTTCCTTGAAGCTCCAGAAATTTAAAATATAGCCAGGAAATAGGAGTTCCCTTGTTGAGGTGCTTTGAAGCCACCCCTGGTGCCTGGCTCAGGCTGATGATGTTCTGCCTCTGCTGTTGTCGAGAGCAGATGCCTTCTGGCAGCTCCTGAGACCGTAGCTCTTGTGCTGTTTGATGCCGCTTGGCTTTTGCTACCTTGCTGCTGAAACTCCCCAGAACTGGGCGTGCATGTCGATCTTCCTGCTGCCAGCTGGAGGAGATTGCACCATGCCTCGATTTTGTTACATTTTTGATGTCTTTACAGCGATGAAGGTGATTCATCGCTTGGCGTGAGCTGGTAATTCTCCTTCTGCACAAGGCTGCTCCCGTTCCCCCCACCTGCTGCCCCCAACGTCACCACTCCTTTCGATTCCTCTCTCCCCCGGCCCCCTTCCAGTGGGAACGAGCCCACATCCATCTGACACTCAGGGAAATGGAGTTCTGAAATCCCCACTGGGTCTACATGGGACTGGGATTCACAGGCATCACTGGCATACGTTGCGAAACATCTTCTTGTGCAGTAGCAGTACATCACACCATATATAGAAAAATCTATAAATTACAGTGAGAAGTATATAAAAAAATTAAATAGTGCAAAAAGAGAGGAGAGTAAAAAGAAAACAATACAAGGTAGTGTTAATGGGTTCAATATCCATTCAGAGATCGGATGGCAGAGGGAAATGAGCTGTTCTGAATTGTTGAGTGTGTGCCTTCAGGCTGCTGTACCTCCTCCCTGATGGTAACAATGAGAAGAGGGCATGCCCTGGGTGGTGGGGGCCCTTTATGATGGATGCGGCCTTTTTAAAGCATCAGCTTTTGAAGGTGTCCTCGATGCTGGGACCCGTGTTGGAGCTGACTGAGGTTACAACGTCCTGCAGCTTTTTTCAATCCTGTGCCGTGCCCCACTCCCCTGTACCAGACAGCGATGCAACCAGTTAGAATGCTCGATCCATGAGTATGAGAGTTCTTGGCCACAGAGCCTCATGACCCAGGAGATCACTCAGCCCGCCATCTATTCTAAGAATATCTCCAAAGACACCATCTTTGCTTCTTGACCTGCCCAGCAAACTGCCTCGTCCAAAAGCTCCCTTCTGGAAAATGCAATAGGGCTATTAAAACAAAAACTTTAAGCCATCTTAAACATTTCCTTCCCCCCCCCCCACCCCCAGCAGTTAATCTGATCAACCATTCTAGTCACTGCTCTGCAGATACTTTAAAGCACTTTTTATAATGTTGTTTACATTGTAAATACATGCTGGTAATTATGTATTTATGCAGAGTTTATTCCCTATCTGCACTTCTATCTATATCTTTTTAATCTAATTCTTTATTCTTTACAATTGTTTAATGATTTTTGTTGCATGTCACACCAATGAAACTGGAGTGATATGTGGGAGGAAAGGGTTAAATTGATCTTAGAGCAGGTTAAAAGGTTAGCACAACATTGTGGGCCGAAGGGCCTGTACTGTGCTGTGATCTTCTGTGTTCTAACACACTACAGCAAATTTCTAATCATCATCACCATTATTATGCGTCGTCATATGATATCATCATTGTGCGCCATGTTGTATGACGTGGGCGATCCTGGTCTTTCCATGACCGTGATTGTTCTTGGCAAATTTTTCCACAAAAGTGGTTTGCCATTGCCGCCTTTTGGGCAATGTCTTTGCAAGACAGGTGACGCCAGCCATTATCAATACTCTTCAGAGATTGTCTGCCAGTGGTCACATAACCAGGACTTGTGATATGCACAGGTGACCATCCACCACCTGCTCCCCTGGCTTCACGTGACCCTGATCGGGAGGGTGTGGCTGCGGGAGGGGACTAAGCAGGTGCTACACCTTGTCCAACAGTGACCCACAGGCTAGCAGAGGGAAGAAGCACCTTATACCTCCTTTGGCAGAGATGTATCTCCTCCCCGCCACCTAATTTGTGTAAGAATATATATGGCAAATAAAGTTGATTCTTGAAGATTCACAACACATTTTGCGCTAACAGAAACTTTGTGATCTTGGACATTATCTTCTTAACTTTCTCTGCTCTTCTGGAAAAGACCCAGCTCCTCCAGCTGTGCAGGCCATAGAGCTGCCGTCTCTCAGGGCACAAGTTCGATCCTCAGTTGATCGATCCTCAGTCCTTGTGAAGTCTGCACGTACCCCCATTGACCCTACGTCTTTCTCCGCTGGCCCGTATCCCTGGTTATCGGTCATTCTGAGTGTCGGTTCATTGAGTGTCCGCAGCTCACCCCCGATCCCGTAGACACACAGGTGCGTTCAGTTCAATATACTTGTTGATAGAGTCTCCCGCTGGGAACCAAGCTTCTAAGAACTCTCTCGATTTTTTGTTTTGTGCTTCAGCCAGGATCTTTATAGTTTTCCAGTTGAACTTGTCTCCTTCTTGGTCTTTGTGTGCTGAGATGAGTGACAGAGGATCGTGCCTTCTTATGGCCAGCTGATGTTCATGTAGTCATGGGTAGTTTTCTCCCCATCAGTCTACATCGTGTATGAGGCAGTCTCCACTTCGGACTGGTATATTATGTTTGTTAATATCTGTGGGGGTAACCTTTCAGGTACGACTGACCAGGGTGATGTGTGTCAAGAGTTGTTGGGCAGTAGTACATTTAGCCTTTCTCTCTCTCTCTCTCTCTCTCTCTCTCTCTCTCTCTCTCTCTCTCTCTCTCTCTCTCTCAGGTCCATGCCTACATCATGAGCTACCTGAAGAAGGAGATGCCGTCTGTGTTTGGGAAGGAAAACAAGAAGAAGCAGTTGATTTCGAAACTGGGACTTATATTTGCCAAGATCCAATTGGAGCATCACATCTCTCCGGGAGATTTTCCAGACTGCACAAAAATGCAGGTGAGTGCAATTCGGCCCCACCAAACCTACCTACTGCCCGTTATGCCACTGGTGTTTAGGGCAGCAATGAAGGTCCTGTATCTCTGGCGGTGTTCAGGGCTTCCTTCATCGTGTCAGTAGCTTCCTCTCGGTTTTCACTCCTGTCAGTCACGCAAGTCCGAGCAGCAGGCTCACAAATACTGTCACACTCAGATGTAGAAGGATTCTTCATTGCTGTTTCTGTAACGGTTTTGTTTAACCAGTCAGGGTTGTTAGCCCTGAGGTGAACCCCCAAACCTGGAGGACCAGTGGGCCACTCTTAGTCTGGCCTCTGCCCTCTGACCTGTTTGGCATGGGCGACCCTACCAAGAGCCAAAGCACAAAGCCCTGACTCCAGCCAACATGGCTCCCAAACCCTATAACAAGGTTGTGATCCTCTGGTCCTCGTGCAGGCACCACACCAGAACTCAGCTTTACGTCGAAACATACAGTGAAATGCGCAGTTTCTGTGTTTGACCAGGGGGGCAAGCCCACGCCTGGCTAACGCTGAACTGTGTCGGGTCGATGGTGAGAATGTAGTGAGAGTGCGTGCGGCTGATTGTCCGTGCAGTGAATCGATTGGGCCTCGTACGTGCGGAGGGCTCTCATCCTCTTCTGTGCGCAGGTTTCCTAGTGTCGGCAGGCCTGGTTCATTGCTCCCACGCTGTGAGTTGCCCGGCGTGTACCATTACTACCATCACTCAGTCAAAACATTTAACTGTACCGCTCTTGCTCTGCACACACTAAACAAACCCTAACCCATACGCCTTTGGAACGCAAGAGGAAAGTGGCGCACCCAGAGGAAATCCCACATGGTCACGTGGAGAGTGTACCTTATAGACATCGGCAGGAATCGAACCTTGATTGGTGGACTACTGGCGCTCTGAAGCGATGCACTAACCGCTTCGAAAACAGCTTCTGTGCATTCCACACCAACTTCCCTTCATGCGGCAGTGGGGCGTTGGTGCTGGAGAAGGGTGACAAATTCTTGCTGAGGTCTGTGTAAAGGTTCAATGGTGTTGGAGATGATTTCATCCCAGTAAATCCACCTGGCCCTCTCCCTGCTCCTTCTCCCAGCACCAAGCGACTTGCTAGGTCGAGCAGCATCTTTCGTAGGACAGGAAATGTTGTCATTTTGGGCAAAGGTTTTGACTGAAAACATTGACAATTCCTTTTCTCCCACTGTTGCTGCTTGACCCTCCCCTCCCCCCCCCCGGGTTCTTCCAGCAAATTGTTTTTGTCTCCAATCTCTCCCCCCCCCCAGTGATCCCCACCTTGCCTCTGAAAGATCCTGTTGACTCTGCGTCCACTGTCCACTCCAGTCTGCCCCAGATGCCAGCAACCCACAGGATGAATGTGATAGTCTCTTTCAACAGACAATAGGAGCAGGAGTAGGCCATTTGGCCCTTCTAGCCAGCACCGCCATTCACTGTGATCATGGCTGATCATACACAATCAGTACCCTCTCCCCATATCCCTTGACTCCGCTATCTATAAGAGCTCTATCTAACTCTTTCTTGAAAGCATCCAGAGAATTGGCCTCCACTGCCTTCTGAGGCAGAGCATTCCATTGATCCACAACTCTCTGGGTGAAAAAGTTTTTCCTGAACTCCGTTCTAAATGGCCTACCCCTTATTCTTAAACTGTGACCTCTGGTTCTGGACTCACCCAACATCGGGAACATGTTTCCTGCCTCTAGTGTGTCCAATCCCTTAATAATCTTATATGTTTCAATCAGATCCCCTCTCATCCTTCTAAATTCCAGTGTATACAAGCCCAGTCGCTCCAATCTTTCAACATATGACAGTCCCGCCATCCCGGGAATCAACCTTGTGAACCTACACTGCACTCCCTCAATAGCAAGAATGTCCTTCCTCAAATTTGGAGATCAAAACTGAACACAATACTCCAGGTGTGGTCTCACCAGGGCCCTGTACGACTGCAGAAGGACCTCTTTGCTCCTGTACTCAACTCCCCTTGTCATGAAGGCCAACATGCCATTAGCTTTCTTCACTGCCTGCTGTACCTGCATGCTTACTTTCAGTGACTGATGAACAAGGACACCTAGATCTTCTTGTACTTCCCCTTTTCCTAACTTGACACCATTCAGATAGTAATCTGCCTTCCTGTTCTTGCCACCAAAGTGGATAAACTCACATTTATCCACATTAAACTGCATCTGCCATGCATCTGCCCACTCACCCAACCTGTCCAAGTCACCCTGCATTCTCCTAACACCTCCTCATATTTCACACTGCCACCCAGCTTTGTGTCATCTGCAAATTTGCTAATGTTACTTTTAATCCTTTCATCTAAATCATTAATGTATATTGTAAATAGCTGCGGTCCCAGCACCCGAGCCTTGCGGTACTCCACTAGTCACTACCTGCCATTTTGAAAAGGACCTGTTAATCCCTACTCTTTGTTTCCTGTCTGCTGACTAATTTTCTCTCCATGTTAGTACCCTACCCCCAATACCATGTGCTCTAATTTTCCCACTAATCTCCTATGTGGGATCTTATCAAAGTCTTTCTGAAAGTCCAGGTACACTGCATCCACTGGCTCTCCCTTGTCCATTTTCATAGTTACATCCTGAAAAAATTCCAGAAGATTAGTCAAGCATGATTTCCCCTTTGTAAATCAATACTGACTTGGACCGATCCTGTTACTGCTAACCAAATATTCTGCTATTTCATCTTTTATAATTGACTCCAGCATCTTCCCCACCACTGATGTCAGGCTAACTGGTCTATAATTCCCTGTTTTCTCTCTCCCTTCTTTCTTAAAAAGTGGGATAACATTAGCTACCCTCCAATCCTCAGGAACTGATCCTGAATCTATAGAACATTGGAAAATGATTACCAATGCATCCATGATTTCTAGAGTCACCTCCTTAATTACCCTGGCTTGCAGACCATCAGGGCCTGGGGATTTATCAGCCTTCAGTCCCATTAGTCTACCCAAAACCATTTTCTGCCTAATGTGAATTTCCTTCAGTTCCTCTGTTACCCTAAGTCCTCTGGCCACTATGACATATGGGAGATTGTCTGTGCCTTCCCTAGTGAAGACAAATCCAAAGTACCTGTTCAACTCGTCTGCCATTTCCTAGTTCCCCAAAATAAATTCACCCAACTCAATAATTTCCCAATAATCACCCAATAATTTCCTCCAACTCAGTCCATGCCCTCTAATTACTGATCCTAGTAGCTTCTTAATTTCTTGACCAAAGCCTTCTATGATTTTATCCGCGTCTGCAGAGCAGTGGATGGTGGGGTGGGGATGCGTCTCTATACAAGGTGGTGTAAGACGCTCCTTCCCTCCACTAGCCTGCAAGTCGCCCTGGGGCAAGGTGTAGCACCTGCTCAGCACCCCCCCCCCCCCCACTGATCAGGGTCACGTGAAGCCATGGGAACAGGTGGTGGATGGTCGTACAAGCAGCCGGTGCATATCACAAGTCCTGGTTATGTGACCACCGACACCAGGCAGACAATCTCTGAAGAGTATTGATAATGGCTGGGTTCACCCGTCTTGCAAAGACACTGCCCAGAAGGCGGCATTGGCAAACCACTTATGTAGAAATATTTGCCAAGGACAATCATGGTCGTGGAAAGACCAGGATCGCCCACGGTCACACGCCACGGCACATAATGAACAAACTGTAGAATGCATGGGTTTCCTCCGGGTGCTCCAGTCCAAAGATGTTACGGTCGGTAGGTTAACTGGCCATTGTAAATTGTCCCGTGATTAGGCTCGGGTTAAATCGTGGGATTGCTGGGTGGTGCAGTTCAATGGGATGGAAGGGCCTGTTTTGTTACGGTTGGTAGGTTAACTGGCCATTGTAAATTGTCCCGTGATTAGGCTCGGGTTAAATCGTGGGATTGCTGGGTGGTGCAGTTCAGTGGGATGGAAGGGCCTGTTTTGTTACGGTTGGTAGGTTAACTGGCCATTGTAAATTGTCCCGTGATTAGGCTCGGGTTAAATCGTGGGATTGCTGGGTGGTGCAATTCAATGGGATGGAAGGGCCTGTTTTGTTACGGTTGGTAGGTTAACTGGCCATTGTAAATTGTCCCGTGATTAGGCTCGGGTTAAATCGTGGGATTGCTGGGTGGTGCAGTTCAATGGGATGGAAGGGCTTGTTTGTGTTTTATCTCTAATTAATAAATAAATACCCATCGCTCCTCTGGGAAGAACAATCCCAGCTTCTTCAGTGTCTCACCCACCAGAACCCCTTCCCATCCCAGACGACGGCTTTGGGGCGGCACGTTAGCACCTCGCTTTACAGTACCAGCGACCCAGGTTCAATTCCTGCCAAGGCCTGTAAAGAATTTGTACATTTTCCCCGTGTTGGTAGGTTAATCGGTCATTGTCAATTGCCCCCTGATTAGGCTGGGGTTAAATCGGGGGATTGCTGGGCCCAGCGTGGGTCGACTGAAGGGCCTATTCCACGCTGTATCTCAGTAAAAAATCTTTTTCGATATAACAGTTCCTCGTCAGTAGTAATGGGTTGGGGCACTGGTCGAGTTTGGATCTGACCCAACATGTCTTCCCCAACAGGAACAGCTGATGGTCCATGATTTCACCAAGTTCCCCTCACTCAAGCCCAAGATGCTGGAGTCACTAGATGACATGATGACGTATGAGATTGCCAAGCTGATGCCTCTGGTGAGGCAGGAGGAGCTAGAGATGCCGGAACAGATGGTGCACGGTGGAGCATTTGACGGGACCTCCAACGGACCCTTCATCGAGGGGATCGGTGACGGGGTCTACGAGTTGACGGACGAAGATGAGTGGGTCGTCACGAAGGACAAGCCGAAGTATGATGAGATCTTCTACAACTTGTCGCCCACCGACGGGAAGATCAATGGAGTCAAGGCCAAGAACTGGATGATCACCACCAAGCTGCCAAACTCCGTCCTCGGCAAGATCTGGAAACTCTCTGATGTTGATAAGGATGGGATGCTGGATGATGAGGAGTTTGCCCTGGCCAGCCACCTCATTGAGGTCAAGCTGGATGGCCATGGGCTGCCCAATGAGTTGCCAGGTTACCTGGTCCCCCCGTCCAAGAGGCGGCAGGTGGGATCGGCTGAGTAACCTCTGCGCGGGAAGCGGGCGGCGGCTTTCTGCTTGATGAGTGTGTCACTGGTTGCTGCAGGCTGAGGTGATTGGCCTTTGTGGAAACAGGTGACTAATAAACAGATCCTCGGGCTTATTCTGGATCCATGTCAATTCCAGACTGCCTCCAGGATCATGTTCACCTTTCCCCTTGCAAAGTTACACGCTGTCGCTTAAAACCCCATTTGTGCATCAAGTGAAGACTTTGGTGTAAGGTGGGTAAAGGGTTAAGGGTGCCCCCCCCCCCCACAGTCCAGAGACCATTTCCACAGCTCCCTCCCCCATTTTGCTCCTCTGCTCTTTATCATTGATATGCTTGTGGCCTCAAAGTTCTTTTGCACGATTCCTGAGAGCCTTTCACAAGCCCGACTCTGCTGTGTATCTCAGTCACTGAAGTTGCCCCACTCTTGCCCTGAGGGAATTTAGAAACCAAAGTGTCCACTGGTCCCGGTAACTGAGAGGGTCTTGGCCTCCCACACCAAACCGGGTTGCGTGTGACACTGGCTCTCACCAATTCTCACCTGGTGCTGCTGCAATGGCTTAGCTCGAAGTGGAGGCCAAGGTTAAACATTAACGCAAACTCAGAATTCTGCTGCAAATTCTGAAACTGATGCATAAAATATTGAGATAGCAGCAAGTCAGACCTGCACAGGCACCTCCCAGCCCCCACCCAGCTAACAGGAATCACCCACTGCTCGTTTCCAACACATCACCTGCAGCCTATTTAAACACAGCCCTCATCCACGGTCCTTGTCCACCCATCGAACCAGCCAGCCTCAACCAGTTACTCCTAACCTTCAGTCACCTTGTTGCCTTGTCGTGTTTAAGTATCCCTTCTCTCTTGTTTTGGCTTTGTTGTCTTGCAGTTTATTATCAAAGCGATCGCTCACCGCTGCTCTGCGCTTGGGTCAAGCCTCCTCTGCATTTCCCAACCTGGTGTGTGTCCAACACCAAGAGAGTTGACGTTTCAGACCAGTGACTGCTCTATCCGAGTAACACACACACACACACACACACACAAAGCACAGGAGTAATCCTGCAGATCAGGCAGCATCCATGAGGGGAAATGGACAGTTGACATCTCAGGTCAAAGGTCAAGATATTTAATCAGGACTGACCGGAAATGCCGACCATCCTGACCCACTGAATTCTTCCTTGGCTTTGCGTGTTGACCCAGGTTCTGGCATCTGGTGTTCCTGCCTCTCTGTCAGAACTCTCTGAGGAAGGGCCATCACCCTGAAATGTCAACTCCTTCTCTGTTCACAGATGCTGCCCAAGCTGATGAGTGTTTCCAGTATTCTCCAATATTCACTGTTAGTTCTTGAATTCTCCAATCTCTCCTTTTTTCCAAGCTGAAGACCTGGCTTATTTGACCCTTGGCTGTGGTTCTGCCCTGATGTCCTCACAGTCCGTTCTCCACCCACCCACCCCATGTAAACAGAACAGAGTATATTCTTTCCCAAGCATCTAGTGCTAACTTATTTACTGCCCATTACACCATTGGCGTTCAGGGCAGCAATGAAAGTCCTCCATCTCCGGCGGTGATCAGGGGTTCCTTCATCATGTCAGTAGCTTTCTCTCGGTTTTCACTACTGTCAGCCATGCAAGTCCCGGGTGGAGACTCAGGAATACCGTCACACTCAGATGTAGAAGGATTCTTCATTGCTGTTTCCGTAACAGTTTTGTTTTACCAGCCAGAGTTGTTAGCCCCGAACCTGGAGGACCGGTGGACTACTCTCAGCTTGGCCTCTACCCTCTGACCTGTTTGGCATGGGTGACCCTACCAAGAGCCAAGGCATAAAGCCCTGACTCCAGCCAATGTCCCTCTCCAGGTCAGTCCAGCCTAAAGTGCTTTGTTAGATTGGTGTATATCAAAGTTCGAAGTTGGAGATTTCATGCAGCTAAACTTATTTTTATATCTTGTCCATGTGCATGCTTGTCTGTCGGTGTAGAGATTTTAAGAATTTCCACTTCAGGTTTTGGTTGAGACCATCAGGACTTTACCCTCAAGGGTAATATGTAGTGAACAGTGAGGGAACACTGACCTTTTTTCATAAACCCTACTCCCATGAGTCCTGATGTTCACAATGAACAAAGTCAATGCATCACCATTGGCTTGTCCAGTGTGACATCATGCATCATCTCCGCATGGTATGGATTATAGAGAGAGAGAGAGAGAGAGAGGCCTTCCATCAATCACGGTTGACCATGGATGTTGCGTCCCAGCTGTCTACATAATATGCAAGCCATGGCTGTACAACAGCAAGCCGTCGCCCACACTGCAAGCTCCCCCTCTCCACGCAGCTGATGAATCGAAAGGAACGGTAGAGACCGATACAGTCTGATACCAGCATCATTGCAGGAGTTGCCAGTCTGCGTTGAAGTTGATGTAGGACTGCCTTAGGGACTCCAGCTCGGTATTTTTCCCTCGGGATTTACTCCTGAAACCTTCCCCGTGAGGGGGTGTAGCTACAACGCATCACAGGTTTGAGACCAATGAAGGCCAACACACCACATGCCTTCTTAATCGTACATTTCCTTGAGTGTTAAGCTTTTGGACCTCCTGTCTTTAATTGGAAGAGGTTTCCAGTTACTGCCTCCTGCCACTTTCTCCCAAACCCTTTTATTATCTCTGGGACCACCTGGCCTCCCAGCTGAGCCGTACAATTCACCACGGTTATGGATGCTCTAATAAGCAGCAAATGGACACGCGCAACAAGAGCGATCTTGGTGATGAAAGGGGTAACACGTGAAGAGCGTTTGATGGTTTTGGGCCAACACTTGCTGGGGTTTCGAAGAATGCGGTGGGATTTCATTGAAACCTATCAAATATAGTGTGGACGTGGAGAGGATGTTTGCCGTAGTGTGGGAGGGCACAGCCTGAGAGTACAAGAACTTCCCTCTGGAACAAAGATGAGAAGGAATTTCTTTAGCTAGAGGGTGATGAATCTATGGAATTCATTGCCGCAGATGGCTGTAGAAGCCAAATCATGGAGTATATTTAAAGCAGATGTTAATAGATTCTTCATTAGTCAGGATGTTAAAGGTTATGTGGAGAAGGTAGAAGAATGGGGTTTAGAGGGATAATAAATCAGCCGTGGTGGAACGGCAGAGCAGATTCAATGGGCTGAATGGCCTAATTCTGCTCCTATGTATTATGGATCAGGATTACCACCTCCACTTCAACCAGCCTCCCGTTGTCCTTTTCCTCGTGGCCCACCATTGGTTGCCTGAGGCTCCAGCCTCCCCCCCCCCCCCCCACCCCACAGGCTTCTACCATTGGCTCCTCCAGAGCAAATTGGAAAACCAGCTTCCTTCCTTATTATCCAATTATATGGCAGCTGTCATTTTTTGCTGTTTCCCATTTGTTTCCCCAAATGTATTTTACCGGTAACTTTCAAACTAAAACTTTAAAATGAATATTTTAAAACCCCCAGTAAATTTCCTGCAGTCTTGGCTCTTGACTGTGATTACTGCTAGACTTGACTAAAGTTGAAGAACAATCGAGGCCAATCAGCCCATCAAATCAATGTTAACCAAAAAATTAACTCTTGGTCTGAGGCCTGTAGTTCACGGCTCAGCAACTTCCCGTCTGAGTTCCTTTAATGTATTGGATGGGATTCTCCAACACTTTCCCAGGCTGTGGGCCCCAGATCTGCTTGGAGTAAAAGGAAATCCTTACACACCCATTCCCCTGCCCCTCATCTGTCCAGCAGTCACATTAAATCTCTGCTCTCTGCACAGGAGTTGCGAACTCCCAGAGAGCAGGTCGATGCAGTGGGGAGTTCCAGATGGTTCAATTTAATCTCAGAGAATGTTTATAGTATGCACCCTGAAATTCATACTCCTCTCAGACATCGACGAAACAAAAAAACACAAAGAATGAATGACAGAAACATCAGAACCCCAGAGGCCCCCTCCCCACACACAAGTAGCCGATAGAAGCATCGAACCCCTTCCTTTCCTCTCACTTGAATCCAGCAAAAGCACTGACCCCCCCCCCCACTCCATGAAAGCAATAGCAAAAGCCCCCCAAGAGAGTCCTTGATCTCAACAGTTACACTCCACAAGCCAACACCGGCCTCCCAGACAGGCTCTCTCTCTCATCAGAGAAGGAGAGCGCGGTCACTCCTGGAACAACGAGAGCAGACCAGCAGCCCGCTGTTCCAATGTTACAATCTTCCGCATCGCTTCTCCGAACCCCCACCTGCCACCAACCAAAGGATTTAAGGAGAATGACGAGTAAAATGTAAATAGTAAATGTTGCGCCAAGCAGTCCGACTATCCTCCCTCTTCTCTGGCCCATCAGCCCTACTGGGACGTAGGCTGCCGACAGCAGCTCACCAGAGTCCTCTGTGCTGGGCTTCAGCTTTCACCACATGACTTCATCTGTCTTCCAGCCGAAGATCCTTCCTCTCCCAGGAGATGAGGTCTTCGGAGCTTCTGTCGGCAGTTCAGTAGTCCCACTGTTAGGGAGCGCTAATGTTTAACAGCCCAGTTTATCTTATAGTCAGTAAAGTATATTTCACCGAGCAACAGCAATATTTCACCCTCTGTGCACAGGATGATGAACACTAGCTCTGTCTTTGTTTTATAAGATTTTTTATTCGTTGTTTATTCTGCCTGATCTGATTTATAGTTTTATTACAATGTATCTTATGTAATTGGATTCTGAAATAAAACAAGCCTTGTTCAACAGCTCTCCGCTCACTTCACTTTTTTTTCACATAGAACAGTACAACAGGATCAGAGGTGGAGAGGGTCAGCAGCTTTAAATACCCCAGTGTCACTATTTCAGAGGGACCTGTCCAGGACCCAGCACATAAGTGCAATTGCGAAGAAAGCACGGCAGTGCCCCTTCTTCCTTAGGAGTCTGTGTAGATTCGGCATGACATCTAAAACTTTGACAAACTTCTATAGATGTGTAGTGGAGAGTGTACTGTCTAGTTGCATCGTAGTCTGGGTATTGAAACACAATGCCTTTGAACGGAAGATCCTCCAAAAAGTAGTGGATGTGGTCAAGTACATCAAGAGTAAAGACAACAATGTTGCAGGAAAGCAGCACCCATCATCCGAGATCCCCACCACCCAGGACATGCTCTCTTTTCACTGCAGCCATCAGGAAGAAGGTATAGGAGCCTCAGGGTCACATCGCCAGGTTTAGAAAACAATTACTGCCCCTCAGCCATCAGGCTCTTGAACCAGTGGGGATAATTTCACTCCACTTACCCCCAACATTGAAACAACAACCTATGGACTCACTTTTGAGGATGCTTCATCTCCTGTTCATGATGCTTATTGCTTGTTTATTTATTTTTGAACGGGGTGGGGGGGAAGGTAGGTAGATTCAGCCCAGTCCATCATGGGTAAAGCCCTCCGAACCACTGAGTACATCTACATGAAACGCTGTCACAGGAAAGCGGTGTCCATCATCAGAGATCCCCACCACCCAGGCCGCGCTCTCTTCTCGCTGCTGCCATCAGGCACAAGTTACAAAAGTCTCAGGACTCACACCACCAGGTTCAGGAACATTACTACCCCTCAACCATCAGGTTCCTGAACAAAGACTCACTTGTCCATCCATTGAGACATTCGCACAACCAATTGTCTCACTTTAAGGACGCTTTATTTCATTATCTCATGTTCTCGTTATTTATTGCTATTTATTTATATTTGCAGTTGCACAGTTTCTGTCTTCTGAACTCTGGTTGATCTTTCATTGATCCTATTATAGTTACTATTCTATAGATTTATTGAGTATGCCCACAGGAAAATGAATCTCACTATTGTTTATGATGACATATGAACTATGATAACAAAATGTATTTTGAATTTTGTAGCACAAAACAGGAGCTATGGGCATGATGGTGTCTTCTTCGTAAGCCCAACACACTTAACAGCTCACCAGAGACCTGTGTCCTGGGCCTTGGTCTTTCATGTTATCCCCAGGTGTAGACCATCTTCTTGTAGACCTCTCCTCACCGAGGAATGAGATCTTTGGAGCTTCTCTTGTTTCTGTAGCTTTGGGTTTTTACAGGATGGGGTTGCTAGCGCCATGCCCCATGCGTTCACAGCAGGCTTGGGACCATCTATGACAGAGTGTCATGATGTTGTGACGACCTTTTAATCTTCTCTAAGATCAATCTAACCCTTCTCCAGCCACGTAACTCTCCGGAGCAACATGCCACAAAATGCTGGAGGAACTCAGCAGATCAGGCAACATCTATGGAAACGAATAAACAGAATCAGAATCAGGTTTAATATCACCGGCATTTGTCATGAATTTGTTGTTATGCCACAGCTGTGGTGTCATACATGATAAATATTTCAAAAACAGAATTAAGTAATTATATATATGTAATAGCTAAGTTAAAATAAGCAGTGCAAAAACAGAAATTAGGAGTAGTGAGGTAGTGTTCATTGGTTCAATATCCATTCAGAAATTGGACGTGAGTGGGGAAGAAACTGTTCCTGAATTGTTGAGTGTGTGGTCTCGGGTTCCTCCCTGATGGCAGCAATGAAAAGAGGGGTCCTTAAATATGGATGTCACCTTCCCGAGACTTCGCTCCTTGAAGATGTCTTGGATACTACAGAGGCTGGTGCCCGTGATGGAGCTGAGTAAGTTCACAACTCTCTGCAGCTTACTTTGATCCTGTGCAGTAGCCCCCACCCTCCCATAACAGACGGTGATGCAGCTGGTCAGAATGCTCACCACAGTACATCTGTAGAAGTTTCCTAGTGATTTAGGTGACAAACCAAATCGCCTCAAACTCAAGGGAAATGTAGCTGCTGTCTTGACGTTTTTGCAGCTGTATCGAAGTGTTTAGTCCAAGTTATTGACACTGAGGAACTTGTAATTGTTCACTCTTTCCATTTCTGATCCCTCTGTGAGGAACTGTTGTGCATTCCCTCGTCTTACCCTTTCTGAAGTCCACAATTAGCTCTATGGACTTAGTAACGTTGAGTTCAAGGTTGTTGCTACACTACTCAACTAGCTGTCAACAGTCGACATTTCGGGCTGAGTCCCTCCATCAGAATTGTGTTAATAATTTACCACATAGCCCTCCATTTTTCTTTCATCCATGTCATAGAGCCATAGAGAAGTACAACACAGGAACAGGCCTTTTGGCCCATCTAGTCCATGCTAAACCATTTAAACTGCTTACTCCCATCGATCCACACCAGGACCATAGCCCTCCATACCCCTATCATCCATGAATCTATCCAAACTTCACTTAAACTTTGAAATCAAGCTCATATGCACCACTTGTACTACTGGCAGCTCATTCCACACTCTCACCACCCTCTGAATGAAGAAGTTTTCCCTCATGTTTCCCTTAAACTTTTTCCTTTCACCCTTAACCCATGACTTCCAGTTGTAGCCCCACCCAACCTCAGTGGAAAAAGCCTGCATGCAGTTACCCTGTCTATACCCCTCTTAATTTTGTATACCTCTATCAAATCTCCTCTCAATCTTCTATGTTCCGGGATAAAGTCCTAATCTGTTCAATCTTTCCTTATAAATCAGGTCCTCCAGACCCAGCAACATCTTTGTAGATTTTCTCTGCACTCCTTCAAACTTATTTACATCTTTCCTGTAGATAGGTGACCAAAACTGCACACAATACACCAAATTAGGCTTCACCAACATCTTATACAACTTCAACATGACATCCCATCTCCTGTATTCAGTGCTTTGATTTATGAAGGCTAATAGGCCAAAAGCTTTCCTAGGACCCTATCTACCAATGACACCACTTTCAATAAATTACAAATCTGTGTTCCACCACACTCCTCACTGCCCTACCATTAAGTGTGTGAAGAGCTACCCTGATTGGTCCTACTGACGTGCAAAACCTCGCACTTGTCTGCATTAAATTTCACCTGCCACTTTTCCAGCTGGTAAAGGTCCCGTTGCAAGCTCTGACAGACTTCCTCACTGTCCACTGCATCTCCAATCTTGGTGTCATCCACAAATTTGCTGATCCAATTAACCACATTATATGATCATAAAAGATAGGAGCACAGTTAGGCGATTTGGCCCATTGACATTTCATCACGGCTGATCCAATTCTCCTCTCAGCGCATTTTCCTGTCTTCTCCCTGTATCCCTTCATGCCCCGACCAATCAAGAATCTATCAACCTCAGCCTTAAATATACAAAAAGACTTGGCCTCCACAGCTGCCTGTGGCAAAGAATTCCACAGATACACCACACTTTGGCTAAAGAAATTCCTTCTCATCTCTGTTTTAAAAGGGCACCTCTCTATTCTGAGGCTGTGTCCTCTGATAGACTCTCCCACCACAGGAAACATCCTCTCCACTTCCACTCTATCAAGGCCTTTCACCATTTGTAGTTTTCAATGAGGTCACTCCTCATTCTTCTGAATTCTAGTAAATACAGATCCAGAGCCATCAAACGCTCTTCATATGATAAGCCATTCAATCCTGGAATCATTTCTCGTGAACCTTCAATGAACCCTCTCCAGTTTCAGCACATCTTTTCTAAGATAAGGGGCCCAAAACTGCTCACAACACTCCGTGAGGCCTCACCCATGTTTTATCATCCTTGCTCTTTTATTCTAGTCTAGATCATCCATATTGTTCATATAGATAATGAACAACAATGAACCCAGCACCAATCCAGGCGGCACCCCACTAGTCACAGGTCTCAGTCAGAGGGGCAACCATCTACTACCACTCTCTGGCTTCTCCCACAAAGCCAATGTCTAATCCAATTTACTACTTCATCTTGAATACCAAACGACTGAACCTTCTTGCCCAACATCCATGTGGGACCTTGTCAAATGCCTCCATGTGGACAACATCCACTGCTTTGCCTTCATCAACTAAATTCCACGTACCTACCTAAAAGTTTATTAAATGCCCCTAATGGACCTGCCTCTCTCACAACCCCGGCAGTGTATTCCACACACACACTCACCAATCTCTGTGTCAAACATCTACCACTGACATCCTCCTGTGCTTCCCTCCAATCACCTTCAAATTATGGAACTTGTCGGTTCCCAAGTCTGGACTTCCCTGCTTTAAACCCCTGCCGATGATGAGTGACGTTGTCCTAAACGCTGGGGCTCTTTGGCATGCTGTGAATCTCAGGACACTGTGTGGAGGTGGGTTATTGACTGCAAAAACATCATGGACGAGGGTCTCCTCATCTGGGATCTGTATGTCCATCCGGGAGGAGGACTGGGGGGCCAAGGCCGTCAGAAAGGCAGACACACCAGCTGGCTTCTGCCCCGGTGGAATCTGGGAAGCTGGATTCCACTGTAGAGTCTCTTGGATGTCCGATCCAATGAAGAGCCACAGCAGCGTCAGTGCCCACTGTCTATGTGGAGTTGGCACGCTCCCTCATTTTCCTCTGGATGTTCTGGTTTCCTCCCAGATCCCAAACCGTGGGTTGGTGGGTTACTTGGTGCGCACGGTAGCGTGGTAGTTAGCGCAATGCTTTACGTCGCCATCGATCTGGGTTCATAAGAACACACACATAGGAGCATAATGAGGCCATCTGGCCCATCAAGGCTGTTCCACCATTCTATCATGAATGATTTATCATCCCCCTCAGCCCCATTCTCCTCCCTTCTCTCGACTTCCTTCAGAGTTTACAGAGATTCAGCATGACGTCTGAAACTTTGGCAAACTTCTATATCTGTGTAGTGGAGTTTATATTGACTGGTTGCCTCATGGCTTGGTATGGAAACACCAATGCCCTTCAATGGAACTGAAGAAGTGGTCTGCCATTGCCTCCTTCTGAACTGTGTCTTTAGAAGTCAGGTGACCCCAGACGTTATTAATATTGTCTCCTGGCATCAGTGGCCACATAACCAGGACTTGTGATATGCAAGTCCTGCTCCGTGGCCCTGATCAGGGTGGGGAGGGTGCTAAGGGTGACCTGCAGGCTGGCAGAGGGAAGGAGCACCTTACACCTTCTTTGGTAGAGACGTATCTCTTGAGTTTCTCCAGCATATTGTGCATTTTTAAGATGTTGCCTGACCTGCTTAGTCTGTGTGTGTGTTGCTCTGGATTTCCAGACTATCACATGACCCAGTTCAATTTAATATCAGAGAATATATGCAGTATAAAACCTGGAATTCTTGCTCTTCACAGACATCTACGAAACCAGAAACCCCATAGAACGAATGATAGAAACATGAGAGCCCCTCGCTCTCCCCCACTTGCGGTAGCAGAAGCACTCACCCCCATGGAAGGAATGGCAAAGCCCCCAAAGAAACCTCCATCAAAAACCACAGTCCATCCAAGCATTTTGGTATCTCAGACAGGCTCTGCAAAAACGAGAACAGAGACCAGTGTTACAATCTTCCCCACAGTTTCTTAAAGCCCCCTGACTTGAGAACCGACAGGCTCTTACTCTCCATCAAAAGGGAGAGAGGGATCGCTCGAGGGGCCTCCTCCCAAGAGCAACACACGCCGCCTGCTGCCCTGACGTTTCAGTCTCCCACGACGCTTCAGGAGGTGAAGTCAGCGAGGAACCAGGTCATCTACAGGGCTGCTCCCCAAAGGAGCTTGTCTTCCAGACTGTTCCTGGAGATATTGAAACGCTTGGCCTTACAGAGAACCGTGTTTATGACTTGCTTCTCCACCCCGCCACCATGCTACCCCCGGGTAGAAATGTCAAATATGAGAGAGCACAACTTTAAGGTGAGTGGGAGGAAGGTTAAAAGTGGCCTATGTTTTGTTGCACAGAGAATGCCGGGTGCATGGAATGCGCTGGGCTGATGGTGGAGATGGAATTAATCAGTGGTGTTCAAGAGGCTGTTAGATAGAGTGATGTGAATTATGCGCAGGCAGAAGGGATGTTTAATTTGGCATCACATTCAGCACAGCGGTGAAGGGCCGAAGGGCCTGTTCCTGCGCTTCCCTGTTTCATATTCCGTGATCTTGGCTCACTGCAGCTTTGAGGTAGTGACTTCATTTGCATTTCACAAGCTGTGAGGAACTCTGTGCCTTCCAGAGATGAGGAAAAGTGCCGGAGAAATGCAGATCAGTCTTTTGAACCTTTGCCGAGGTCTGTACAAATGATTAACGCCGTACACAGATTATATCACACTGGTTAAACCCTCAGTCCTATTTCCTGCTATTGTGCCTTGCATTCCTTTCCAGTCACAACATTCCCTGGGATAAAGATTCCAGATTTAAAAGGGCATTGTCACTATACTTACTGTTTAACCAAATTGTCGAAGGTTCTCTGATACTGTCTCACGATGATAAATCCTGCCATCTGCCAAGGGCTGGACCCCCACTTCCGACCAAGGTTAGCGAGTCCTCGTCAGTGTTCTGGTATATGAGTTCCATGCGGGCAGCAGGCATGGTGACCCCCTTGCTAATGCACGTCGATGTGATTGAAATTCGAAGCCTAGTGTTTGGAGTCCCATCATCAGCAAGTCCAGATTTTGAGGCCTGGTGTTCAGGGTCTCATCATCAACGTCTGGATTTTGAGGTCTAGTTTTCAGGGTCCCATCTTCTGCGAGTTCAGAGTGCAAGGCCTAGTGTTCAGGGTCTCATTAATGGCAAGTCTGGATTTTGAAGTATAGTGTTTGGTGTCCCATCATCAGTGATTCTAGTATTCAACACCTAGTGGTGAGAGTCCCATCATCAGCGATTCTGGAATTTGAGGACTAGTGCTTGGGATCCTATCATCGATGAGTCCAGAATTCGAGGCCTAGTATTCAAGGTTCCCTTATTGGTGAGTCTGGAGTTTGAGGCCGAGTGCTTGGTGTCTTATCATCGATGAGTCGAGAGTTTGAGACCTAGTGTTGGTGTCCTCGTCCAAGGTTGTCATTTGTTGACATCGGTGAGTTCAAAGTCAATTCTAAAGATCAAAGGTCAATTGGCAGTCTAGAAGTTAAGGCCTAATGACAAGAGCCCAGTATCAACAAGTCCACTGCAGACAGACGTTGAAGGCATAATGTCTGCAAGTCCAAGTCCACTGGAGGCTGGAGTCTGTAGACAGACTGTCCTGGGATTAGAGGACTGTATGTGTGCATGGATGCAAGGGAAGAACTGTGGCTGCTTGTGTTGTTCTACCGAACGCTGTGGGTACGCCATGTTGGTGCTGGAATGTGTGGCAACAGGCTGCCCTAGCACATCTGTAGGCTGTGCTAGCTGTTAGTGCAAATAGTATATTTCACTGCATGGCTCAATGTGATCAAGTTCAAAGATGCCGAATACAACCCTGTGATTCATTTTCTTATAGGCATACTTAATAAATCCATAATAGAATTCTAACCCTGCTGCCTAGATTCAACCTGCACACACCATGCCACAACCATCCTGCGCCTTCCAGACTTAATTGTACACCACAAAAATGCCAAGTCCTACAGGCGGTTCAAAAGCACGTCTCTGAAAGGGGAGTTACAGGCGCTTGACTGCGCTGATTGTTTTCCAGAAAACGTGAAATTAATAGAGTAGTTGTGTTTGCCGCTGGTACCAGCGCCATCTTAAACCGGAAGATTTACTAAACCAACTAAGTTTCGTACCATCAGCATACACGGGAATGAGGAGTACTCCCTAATCATTGCCCCGAGGATGATGTCACGCTTCAGTGAGAGCCTCCATCCTCCTCAGGCAAGGAGTTTCACTCTCCTGGGTGAACGAAAATCCCATTGTTGTTCACGGGAGGTTGCCATACACAATCTCCCATGAGTCGTATGGGCGGTGTAAACGCAAGCAGACTTTTTCCACTGAGGATGGGTGAGGTCACGGGTGAAAGGTGAAATATTTAAGGGGAATCTGAGCTGTGGTGCTTGTGTGGAACATTCTGCCTGTGGTGGTGGTAGAGGCAGATACATAAGGGGCATTTAAGAAACTCTTAAGATAGGCACATGGATGATAGAAAACGATGTGTAAGGGAAGGGTAAGGTTGATCTTAGAGGAGGTTAAAATGTCAGCACAACATTGTGGGCTGAAAGGCCTGCATTCTGCTGTCACGTTCTATGTTTTAAAAATCCAGGGAGTAAGGAAAAGGTTTAGAGATGAGATGATGACTGGCTGCAGCTGGGAATTCTGCAGGGTTGAAGTCTTTCCTATAAATATTTTTGTTAAACCCCCATAGTTCCAGTTGAAAGACAAAGAGATAAAGAACAGCTTTCTGCACTCCCAGCCATTGCACACATTTTCCTAATAACGTTGCTGGTCTTGAAGTGACAGGAATTTGGAAAGTTCTGGTGGGCGAACTGAGTCACGCACTGACTCAGAACAGCCAACCACGAGAAGGTCCAGTTGCTCCCTGCCAAAGTCTGTCAGCTTCAGCTGTGACGTTAGGGGGTGAATCCATCCACACTTGGAACCTTCCAGGGTTGAATAACCACCAGGCAGTTATGTACACGTTGCAAACAGAGAGACGGTCCCCTTGAGAAGGAAACTGAGGCTTGTGCTGCCCTCTGCTGAACATGGGAATAATTACCGCTGACACAAGAGATCTGCACATTTTGGAAATCCAGGAAATCAGCCGGTTGGCAGCATCGACGGAGAGGAATAAACAGACGACATTTCAGGCTGAGACACTTCATCAGGAATCATGAATCATGACCGACAGACCATAGTATGTGTGCTTGCAACACTGTGAGTCAGACAAAGTGCTCAGCAGCTCTGGGGCTCCACAGGGGACTGTCCTGTCTCCCTTTCTCTTCACCATCTACACCTCAAGACTTCAACTACTCAGAGTCTTGCTATCTTCGGAAGTTTTCTGATGACTCTGCCATAGTTGGATGCATCAGCAAGGAAGATGAGGCTGAGTACAGGGCTACGGTGGGAAACTTTGTCACATGGTGTGAGCAGAATCATCTGCAGCTTAATGTGAAAAAGAGAAGGAGCTGGTGGTGGACCTGAGGAGGGCCAAGGCACCGGTGACCCCTGTTTCCATCCAAGGGGTCAGTGTGGACATGGTGGAGGATTACAAATACCTGGGGATACGAATGGACAATAAACTGGACTGGTCAAAGAACACTGAGGCTGTCGACAAGAAGGGTCAGAACCGTCTATTTCCTGAGGAGACTGAGGTCCTTTAATATTTGCCGGACGACGCTGAGGATGTTCTACGAGTCTGTGGTGGCCAGTGCTATCATGTTTGCTGTTGTGTGCTGGGGCAGCAGGCTGAGGTTAGCAGACACCAACAGAATCAACAAACTCATTCGTAAGGCCAGTGATGTTGTGGGGGTGGAACTGGACTCTCTGACTGTGGTGTCTCAAAAGAGGATGCTGTCCGAGTTGCATGCCATCTTGGACAATCTTTCCCATCCACTCCATAATGTACTGGTTAGGCACGGGAGTACATTCAGCCAGAGACTCATTCCACCGAGATACAACACTGAGCGTCACAGGAAGTCATTCCTGCCTGTGGCCATCAAACTTTACAACTCCTCCCTCCGAGTGTCAGACACCCTGAGACAATAGGCTGGTCCTGGACTTATCTCCACTTGGAATAATTTACTTATTATTATTTAATTATTTATGGTTTTATATTGCTATATTTCTACACTATTCTTGGTTGGTGTGACTGTAACGAAACCCAATTTCCCTCGGGATCAATAAAGTATGTCTGTCTGAATATTGCATCCAGTTTGGCACAGCCCAAGAGAGGGCATTCCACTGTAAAGTTATTATCTCCTACTTATACGACATGAAATCAGAATCAGGTCTAATATCACTGGCATATGTCATGAAATTTGTTGCCTTGGCATCAGCAGTACATTGCAATACATGATAATAGAAAAATATAAATTACAGTTATAATATATTTATATGAACTAGTTAAATAAAGAAGTAATGCAAAAATAGCAATATAACTGTATTGAGGTATTGTTCATGGGTTCAAAGTCCATTCAGAATTCCGATGGCAGAGAGGAAGAAGCTGTTCCTGAATCGCTGAGTGTGTACCTTCAGGCTTCTGTACCTCCTCCCTGATGGCAGAGGGGGAGAAGCTGTTCCTGAATCACTGAGTGTGTGTCTTCAGGCTCCTGTACCTCCTCCCTGATGGCAGAGGGGAAGAAGCTGTTCCTGAATCGCTGAGTGTGTGTCTTCAGGCTCCTGTACCTCCTCCCTGATGGCAGAGGGGAAGAAGCTGTTCCTGAATCATTGAGTGTGTACCTTCAGGCTTCTGTACCTCCTCCCTGATGGCAGAGGGGGAGAAGCTGTTCCTGAATCATTGAGTGTGTGTCTTCAGGCTTCTGTACCTCCTACCTGATGGTAACAGTGAGAAAAGGGCATGCCCTGGGTGCTGTGGGTCCTTAATGATGGATGCTGCCTTTTTGCTCCTTGAAGGTGTCCTAGATACTGGTGGAGCTGACAGAGTTCATGACTGTCTGCAGCTTATTTCGATCCTGTGCCGTATCCCCTGCCCCATACGAGACATTGATGTAGCCAGTCAGAATGCTCTCCACTGTACATCTTTTATGCTCGTTCACTGTCAGATTCTGAGGCCTCTTTGGTCGAGGTTTACCATAGTGATCGCATTTTATCTGTCTAGATAGACAAGCTTGGACAGTACGATACAGAGAGCAAGCTGTTGCCCATGCAGCAGACTCCCCCTCTCCATGCATCTGATGAACCCAAAGGAGTGGCAGAGACTGATACAGTTTGGTACCAGTAGCATCACAGGAGTTGTCAGTCAGTGTTGAACTCAACATAGAACTTCCTTAAGGACTTTTCCCTTAGGGTTTACTCCTGAAGCCTTCCCCATGAGTGGGTACAGCCGTAAGGGTCTGAGATCAGAGTTTTCCTTCCCCTAGATGAGCTGCTAACCACGGCTGATGAGCCCCATCAGCCCAAAGTAACTGGTTTTAAGGTGCCAGTAACCCACCTTTGCCCCTTCTGTCAATAGAGTTGGTTCCTTTGGGCTTAGTAGCTAAGCCATATGAGAAGGGCAGGAGCTGGACCTGATTGTCAGAGGCTAGTTGAGCTGCATGTCACTGGGAGCATTTAATAGGTAGTGGGAGGTTATCCCCGTTACCACTCCCAGCCCTAACAACCATAAGGAACTTCTCTCACTGTGGCTCCATGTTATACCCCACACTCTTCAGTGTAACACCAGAGAGAATCCGAATTAGAATAGGGTTTATTATCAGACATACCGTATGTCATGAGATTTGTTGTTTTGTGGCAGCAGTACAATTTATTTGTTACGTGTCATGTCAGATGACACGAGTGATCATGGTCTTTCCATGACCAATGTTTCCACTCAGTGATACCTTGCTGTGAAGAAGTTTAGGTTAATTATTCCAATGTCCATCTGCAGAGAGCCAGCCTGCTCCTGAGAAATGAGAGATAAGAGCTCTTTTTGGTAAAATACATTGACCAGCCTCTCGCTCGCTGCTGCCAAAGGACAGCATCTACGTACATAGAGGTGTATAAGATGATGAGGGGCATCGATCGTGAGGATAGTCAGAGGCTTTTTCCCAGGGCTGAACTGGTTACCACAAGAGGGCACAGGTTTAAGGTGCTGGGGTGGAGGTACAGAGGAGATGTCAGGGGTAAGTTTTTTTTTTACTCAGAGAGTGGTGAGTGTGTGGTATGGGCTGCTGGCAACAGTGGTGGAGGCGGATACGATAGGGTCTTTTAAAAGACTTTACATGGACCTTAGAAAAATAGAGGGCAAAAGGTAAGCCTTGTAATTTCTAAGGTAGGGACATGTTCAGCACAACTTTGTGGGCCGAAGGGCCTGTGTTGTGCTGTAGGTTTTCTATGTTTCTATGAACGGTCTCTCTCTCATTCTCACTGAAACCTGCTGGAGTACAGCGTCTGTGTACGAATGGTCTCTCTCTCTCTCTCTCTCTTACTCTTATTGGATGCTGGGGCAATCCCGGGCCTTGTGCAAGGTTTAGTCAATGGAATTTGTAAGTTGAACTCTGTAGTTTACGTTACGATGTGTTTCTGCTTTCTGGTTGTCTCTATTGCTATTTTAGGTGATTTCAATCGAGGCGCCTGCTGAAAACAAACATTGAGCTCAACTGAATATGCCTGGACTCTCTCGATGACTTTGTGGTTTGGTGTTTTAAATTCCATGTTTTTTGCTTGTATTTTTTTGTGTGTTGGGAGTTTGATGTTTTTCTTTGAACGGGTTCCATGTTTTTTTTTTGTTTCGTGCCTGTCATAAAATGCTGCAGGTCAGGCAGCATGCATGGAAATGGACAATCTGGCCAAGACCCTTCATCAGGACTGGATAGGAAGGGGGAAGATGCCAGCATAGAAAGTTGTGGGGAGGAGAAGGAGGATAGCTGGCGGGTGATAGGTGGGTGGGAAGATGAAGGGCAGGAGAGGAAAGAGTCTGATAGAAGAGAGTGGACCATAGGAGAAACTTACTGTCTGACCTGATGTTCCTCCGGCACTTTGTGCGTGTTGCTCTGGATTTCCAGCATCTGCAGACTCCCTCATGCTTATGGTCTAACGATTGTTCCTGGTCATTGCCTTCTTCTGGGCAGTGACTTCAGGAAGCAGGTGACCCCAGCATTATCAATACCCTTCAGTGGTCACATAACCAGGACTTGTGATCTGTACCGGCTGCTCGTATGACCAACCACCACCTGCTCCCATGGCTTCACAGGACCCTGATCGGGGTGGGGTGGAAGGGGTGAGGGGGTCTAAGCAGTTGCTACACCTCGCCCAAGGGTGATCTGCACGCTAGCAGAGGAAAGGAGCGCCTTACACCTCCTGTGGTGGAGACGTATCTCCACCCTGCCACCCAATATTGACAAGCCCATAAGGTCATGTTATGTAGATGGATCAAAGCTTGGATGAAGAGAAATATTTTAAGGTTAATCTTGCAGTTGGAAATTAACCCTAAAGGTTAATTTGCAGGTTGAGTCTTTGGTGAGGAAGGCAAATGCAATGTTAGCATTTTGAGAGGACTACAATATAAAAGCAAGGATGTAATGTTGAGGCTTTATAAAGCACTGGTGGGGCCTCACTTGGGGCACTAAGAGCAGTTTTGGGCTCCTTATCTAAGAAAGGATGTGGTGACAATAGAGAAGGTTCAAAGGAGGCTCATGAAAATGATTCTGGAACCGAAAGGCTCATCATATGCTGGGTGACTCTGGGCCATACTCACTGGAATTCTGAATGGGGGGGGGGGCGATCTCATTGAAACCTTTCAAATGTTGAACAGCCTCAACAGAGCGGAAGTGGAGAGGCTGTCTTCAATGGTGCTAGAGTCTAAGGCCAGAGGTCACAGTCTCAGAATAGAGGAGTGTCCTTTTAGAAAGGAGATGAGGAGGAATTTCTCTAACCAGAGGCTGGTGAATCTGTGGAATTCATTCCCACAGGTGGCAGTGGAGACTAAGTCATTGGCAGAAGTTGATAAGATTCTTGATTGATCAGGGCATGAAGGGGTACGGGTAGAAGGCAGAAGATTGGAGCTGAGAGGGAAAATAGATCAGCCATGATGAAATGGTGGGCCAAATGACCTAATTCTGCTCCTTTATCTTACGGTCTTATTATTTTTCTTTCACCCACGTGTGTATCTAAACCCCTGATGTATCTCCTAGGCAGTGTATTCCAGCCATCCACTACCGCCCTGTGTAAAAATAAACTGACCCGACACCCAAAGACACCATAAGAGACGCCATAGGAAGGTGCTTGCTGCCCACTCGATGCCTCTTATCGCCTTATACACATTCCATCAAGTCACCCGGCCTGTCTTACATTGCAGCAACTGAAGTCCTTTTTGTTATGATCTGGAGAGTTTGCCTCCTGAGAATAGGTTGAGTGAACTCGGGCTTTTCCCTTTGGAGCAAAGGAGGATGAAAGGTGACTTTGTAGTGGAGTACAAGATGATGAGAGCTATTGGTCAGCCAGAGACTTTTTCTCGGGGCGGACATGGCTAATACGAGGGGGTTTAATGTTGAGGTGATTGGAGAATAGTATAGGGGGGCTATTGGAGGTAAGTATTTTACACAAAGAGTGGCGAGTACTTGGAACGGCCAGGAATGGCGGTAGGGGCAGACTGGTGACATTTGAGAAATTCTTAGAAGATAGTATGGAGGAAAGGGTTAAATTGATCTCGGAGTAGGTTAAAAGATAGCACAAAATCGTGGGCCGAAAGGCCCGTGTTAACAGAAGTTATGTGGGGCCAGTTCGAATGAGTTGGCGTTTTTCCTGAACGTTGCCGACGGAGCGGGAGGACATTTGGGAGGTTTGTGGCGAGTTTAAATCTAAAAGTAAAATATAAAAGTGGGAACCTGATGAGAAAAGAACATTTAATTAGGTTCGCCTCGGAGGGCTGCGCTGATACCGGAGGAGGACGGTGGCGAATGTGCTGACGCCGTTCTCACGCCCAGCCATGGAGGCAGTCGGCAGGGGGCGGACGTTTGGGAGGTTTGGCGGCGTCTCGGATCCTCCAATCGAAAGTGCGGAGTGTAAATATAAAACTCAAGATTTAAGCCTAAATATAAAAATTCAAAATGATATTCTGATAAAAAATATATTTAATATTTTCTGGAGGCTGGCGTGGATTGGCTATGCTGAGGGAGAAAGTGTCAAATGTGCTGACGCCGTTCTCCCTTTCTTCTTCTCTCTCGAACATGGCGGCCATCAGCCAGCTGCCGCCTGGCTTCGTCTCACTCCGTTCCGAGTCTCTCGGTCCTGCCGCCTCGCCACACCGGCGCCGGCGCCTCAACAAGAATAAGAAGAAGAACTGGAACAAGCACAGCGATGTGAAGGAAGTAGAGGAGTTCTTGGAGGACGTGCGGCTCCAGGAGAGGACGGTGGGGTGAGTGCTCGGGGAGGGGGTGGCGAAGGTAATGGTGGGAGCGTGGACAGTGCAGGCTCTTCGGCCCACATTGTTGTGTTGATCCTTTAAATGCATTCTAATCCATCCTTGCTACATAACCCACCATTCATGTGCCTATCTTAAGAGTTTATTAAATGTCCCCATTGAATCCGCCCAGAGTCAAAAGTAACTTTTATTATCAAAGCACATGTTTGTCACCACATACAACCCTGACATTCATTTTCCTGCGGGCATACTCAACAAATCTGTAGAACAGTAACTATAGCAGGATCAGTGAGATATTAACCAGTGTGCAGAAGACAACAAACTGCATATGCAAATATAAATAAATAGGAGGCAGTGGTTGTAGATGGAGAATATTCTGCCTGGAAGTTGGTGACCAGTGGTCGGGGGTCAGAGCTTGGTCTTTCCTCCAGTTAGTGGCCTTTTGTCGCCCTGTGTTGGTCCCTGACCTCCCTTCACCCTCCCGTTCCCTGTCCTCCTCACTGATCCTTGTCCTCCACTTCACCCTCTCTAGTCCCCTGTTATCCATCCTCTCCCTCCCTTTCTACTGGCTTAACTACCATATCCTGTCCTCCTCCTCCTCCCCCCTCAGCATCTACAATCCCAAGCACCCTGTCCACTCTCCATATCTTCTGTTCTCCCCTTTCCCCCTCCTGTATTTCTCTGTTCCTCTTTGCCTCAGCCTTAACTCCACACTTACACATATAATTGAATTGACTTTATTTCTTACACCCTGCACATTTGTGAGGAGTAGAAATCTTTCCATTGCATCTCTGTCTAAATGTGCAATGTTCAACCATAGTAATTTATACAAACATGATAAATAGGACAGTAAATGTAACATAGAAATACACTCAAATCAGTGAGAGTTAATCAGTCTGATGGCCTGGTGGAAGAAGCTGTCCCAGAGCCTGTTGGTCCTGGCTTTTATGCTGCGGTACTGCTCCCGCATGGTAGCAGCTGGAATAGACTGTGGTTGGGGTGACTCGGGTCCCCAATAATCCTTCAGGCCCTTTTTTTCATAGCTGTCTTTGTAAATGTCCTGAATCATGGGAAGTTCATAATTACAGGGCTGTCCGCACCACTCGCAGCAGAATCTTGCGATTAAGGGAGGTACAGTTCCCATACCAGGCAGTGATGCAGCCAGTCAGGATGCTCTCAATTGTGCCCCTGTAGAAAGTTTTTAAGGATTTGAAGGCCCACACCAAACTTCCTCAACCATCTGAGGTGAAAGAGATTCTGTTATACCTTTTTCACCACACAGCTGGAGTGCCCAGACTATGTGAGGTCCTCAGTGATGTGGATGCTGAGGAACTTAAAGCTGTTTAGCCTCTCAACCCCAGATACGTTGATGTCAATAGGGATCAGCCTGTCTCCATTCCTCCTGTAATCCATAACCAGCTCCTTTGTTTTTGTGACATTGAGGGAGAGGTGGTTTTCTTGACACCATTGTGTCAGAGAGATAACTTCTTCCCTGTAGGCCACCTTGTTATAGTTTGAGATTAGGCCAATCAACGTAGTGTCCTCGGCAAATTTAATTAGCAGATCAGAGCTGTGAGTGGCAACACAGTCATGGGTGTACAGGGAGTAAAGGAGGGGACTCAGTACACAGCCCTGAGGAGCTCCTTTGTTGGGAGTCAGAGGGGTGGAGGTGAGGGAGCCCACTCTTACCATCTGCTGGAGATCTGACAGGAAGTCCAGGGTCCAGGAGCACAAGGCAGGGTGAAGGCCGAGGCCTCTGAGCTTCCTGTCGAGCCTGGATGGAACTATGGTGTTGAATGCTGAACTGTATTCCCAGAACAGCATTCTCACATGAGCATCTTTCTTCTCCAGATGTGTAAGGACGGTATGTAGAGCTGTGGCTATTGCGTCATCTGTCGATCGGTTGTGTCGGTAGGCAAATTGTAGGGGGTCAGATTGGGTGGTGGCGTGCTGCAGATGTAGTCCTGGACCAGCATCTCAAAGCACTTGCTTATTATTGAGGTGAGTGTGACAGTACACCAGTTGTTCAGGCATGTTACCAGGGTCTTTTTTGGTACAGGGACAATGGTGGATGATTTGAAGCAAGAGGGCACTCTGCACTGGGAGAGGGAGAGATTAAAAATGTCAGTAAGCACACCTGCCCTTTGTGTTGTGCACATCCTGAGTACCCACCCTGGGATGTCGTCCGTCCCACAGCCTTGCGACTGTCCACTCGTTGGAAACATCTGCGTACCTCAGCCTCCGGGATGACCAGGTTGCAGGTTGTAGTGGTGACTTTCCGCGGTCTTAGAGTAGCTACTAGAATCTTGAACAACAAAGAATCTGCTGGAGGAACTCAGTGGGAGGAGCATTGTTTGAGAACCCTCCCATCTGACATGCAATCTCTTTGACACTTTACCATCAGGCAGGAGGCACTGTAGGACAAGGACGGTTAGGATGAGAAACCCCAGGCTTTGAGACTACTGAATGTGTTGGAATTCATTGCCACGGACAGCTGTGGCCAAGTCATTGGGCATGTTTAAAGTGAAGGATGATAGGTTCTTGACTAGTCAGGGTGTCAAAGTTGTGAGGAGAAAACAGAGGAATGAGGTTGAAAGGGATAATAAATCAGCCATGATGGAATGGTGAAGCGGACTGAATGGCCTAATTCTGCTCCTGTCTTCTGATGTCTGACTTGCCGAGTTCCTCCAGCAGTTTGTGCCTATGTAACACTGGGGTGCCAGATGCTAGAGCATTCTGAACTTGTACAGATTTGTCAATGTACCACATAGGTATGGGACTGAGTGGAGGTCTGCTTCCTGTAGGTCTCTTAATGTGGTTATAGTACTGCTGGTAATATGTGATGGAGTGGAGATACAGCTCTACCACAGGTGTAAGGTGCTCCTTCCCCGTTCAAGCCTGCAGGTCACCCTTGGATCTCACTGTAGATCTCTGCTGGAGCTGACTTTGCATGCTGAGACAGGCATGTTTCTATCTCACTGGAGGTATGAGGCCTGCCAGTTACCCTCACCTGGTTTAGCCCACCTGTCGAAGTGTGGCCGCTGTCACATGCGGACAGCTACCTGGAGCCACAGGTGAGAGTCGAGTGTCCAGAGGACACCAAAGGTGAGTGAGCTGCCCTGGAATGGACACGACATGCCCCTTCACCCGCGGCGCTTTCCGTCCCTGGACACCCCATACTGTACATCCAAACAAAACAATGTTTCTGCGGGCCACAATGTATCTACAGAACATGCATTACACACAGCACATAAAACAATACATTACCACAAATAATCTAACAATATGTAAGTGGTGCGCAGCACAGGTAAACAGTAAGCAACTTGCTGTCCCAGTGACGAGACCTCGGTGGTGGCAGGGTATTCGTTAGTCTCACAGCCTGAGGGAAGAAGCTGTTACGCAGTCTGGCGGTCCTAGTCGTGATCCACTTGTACCTTCTTCCTTATGTTAGTGGGTCAAAGAGATTCACAGCACATTTATTATCAAAGTCTATGCAGTATACAACCCTGAGATTCGCCTCCCCCATAGACTGCCGTGAAACAAAGAAAACCATGGAACTTATTAAAAAAAAATCGAGCCCCTAACATGCAAAATAAAGAACAAATTGCGTAAAAGACAAAATAAAAAACACAGAACATAAAAGGTCAAACAGTTTAGGAATGTTCAGTTCAATCTAACGCTGTGTTGTCTGTTGACTGCAGGCCACAGAGCCTGTCCACCCCGATCAAACGCACAAAATAGCAACAAAAGAGGAACAACCAGAAACAGATCAAAGCATAAAATACAGAGTCCAATCCACAAACCACGTCAATTAAACCTTGTCCAACACACACGACTGCAGCACCTTCCTTGGACAGCAAATGAGAGGGGGAGAGACAGAGAGGTCTGTTGCTCAATTGTAACAAAATTTGCCTGTTCCTAAACTCCAACCCTCTTGTACTGAAGAGAAACATGCCTCTGGCCTTCCTAACTACTTGCATCTGACTGCTAATGTTATATCATTTCTTCAGAAAGTGTAGTATTAGTTGAGACATGTTTAACCCAGGCATTCACCTGTGATGGTCCTAGCCAGCTACGAACTCTCCCTCTACATATGTATGCAAGGTCATTTCTGTCATTGTATTGGAGTTCTAATGTATGTACCACCAGTGGCCAATTATAAGCAAACATCCACGAAACTGCACAATGTTGCCTGCTGGCAAGAAACAGCCCATCCCAGCGCATTTCAAATTATAGTCAGTCACTTCAAACCAGACCTGTTTGAAGGAAACCCTGCCCAATTATTACCAGCATGTAACCTGTTGCACCAGAGGTCCCAACTCTTTGCTACACCATGATAAGGAATGCTTGCTATTCCTTCCCAAGACCGCATTTTGGCAAGTTGGATCATTTGACTGTACTCCTACCTCCTGCATTCAGACAGCCTAAAGGACAAGGCTCCAGAGATCAAGACAACAAAAAGGTGTTTGTGGGAGGCAGAGGAATGGTTACAGGATTGCCTTGAGTCAGTGGACTAGGCCGTGTTCAAGAACTCATCTGAGGACCTGAATGACTACCAATAACAGACTTTATTAAAGCTGCTGTGAATGAGTGTGTCCCCTCGAAATCGTTCAGGATTTACCCCGATCAGAAGTGCTGGATGAACATTGAAATGTAGAATTTGCTGAGAGCCAGATCAGAGGCATTCAAGTCTGGAGATCAGGAATCTTACAAGAGGGGCAGGTATGATCCCTGGAAAGCCCTCTCACAGGGGAAGTAGAGATTCCATACTAGACTGGAATCAATGAGGAATACTTGACAGCTGTGGCAGGGTTTGAATGCCATAGCCTCCTACAAAGTTAAATCTCTTGCGACAAAGGGGACAGCAGAGCTTCACTTCCAGATGAGCTCAATGCCTTCTATACTCACTTTGACCCCCAGAACAGTGGGGAGTCATTGCGTATACTTATGTCTCCTGATGATCCTTTGGTCTCAGTATCTAGATGGCGTGTGGGCTGCCTTCAAGAGAGCAAATCCAAGGAAAGAATCCAGTCTGTATGGAGTTCCTAGCCAAGTACTGAAGACCTGTGCTGACCAGCTGGCTGGTGTTTTGACAGATATCTTCAACCTCTCGCTCCAGCAATTTGTTGTACCCACCTGCTTCAAGCAGGCTTCAATTATACTGGTGCAGATGCTATCTCATTGGCTCTTCACACAACCCTGGGACATCTTTTCAGCAAAGATGTCCAGATGTGGAAGTGAAGCTGTTTATTGACTATGCCTCAGCATTTAATATCATCGTCCCCTCAAAACTTAATTGGTAAGCTATACCGGGGTCTCAATACCCCAGTCAGTTTGGATTGGCAAAAACATCTCCACAACCTCCATCAGCACACGAGAACCACAGGTATGTGTACCTACCCCCCTGCTCTACTTGCTTTACACCTTTGACTGTGTGGCTAAGTACAGCTCCAACACCAGATTCAAGTTTGCTGATGACACCACTGCTGTGGGCTGTATCAAAGGTGGTGATGAATCAGCATTCAGGAGGGAGATTGAAAACTTGGTTGAGTGGTGTAATAACAACAACCTCTCACTCAATGTCAGTAAGACCAAGGAACTGATTGTAAACCTCAGGAGAGGGAAACCAGAAGTCCATGGACCAGTAATCATCAGAAGATCAGAAGTGGAGAGGGTCAGCAATTTTGAATTTCTGGGTGTCACTATCTCAGAAGACCTGTCCTGGAACTGTAATTAAATACAATTGTGAAGAAAGCATAATAGTGTCTCTACTTAGGAATCTATGGAGATTGGCACGTCCTCAGAAATGCTGGCAATTTTCTATAGATGTATCCTGGAAAGTGTGCTGACTGACTGCATCATCGTGTGTTCTGGGAACACCAATACCTTTGAGTGGATTTGGCCCAGTATATCACGGGTAAAACCCACTGAACCATTGAGCGCAACTACATGAAATGTTGTTGTAGAAGAGCAGCATCCATCATCAAAGATCCTCACCACAAAGGCCTTGCTCTCTTCTCACTGCTGCCATTAGGTAGAAGGTACAAGTGCCTCGGGACTTGCATCATTAGGTTCGGTAACAGTTACTACCTCTCAACCATAAGGCTCTTGAACAAAAGGCGATAACTACACTCATCTATTTCTGGTGTTCCCACAACCGATAGTCTCACTTTAAGGGATCTCTATCCTGTTATTTCCTGCTTGTTATTTATTGCTATTTACTTATAACAGTATTTGAAAAGTTTGTTGTCCCTTGATCCAGTTTACATTTACTGGTCTATAGATTTGCTAAGTATGCTTGCTGAAAAAGAATCTGGTGACATATAGTACTCTGATAGTAAATTATACTTTGAACCTTGAACTGGGAGACCCATTGTGAAGCCTTCAGTTGTGATTTCAGCCCTCAACAAATTGTAAATATTGACGTAGGTGTGTAACCTACTGTTCAATCTTTGTGTTGCATTGAGTGAAATAGTTTTCTTGTACTCTGGTTTTGGATTGTCTAACGGAAGGAACTCTGCTTATTTCCAGAGGTCTTGTGTCTGAAAAGACAGATGACAGCCTGTACTTCGTTGACACAGGAAATGAAAAGAAAGGTGAGAACTGTGTTCTGTCAGAGAGAGAAATGCCCTGGACATCAGACTGCATCTTCACTGCCTGAAGCCAATACTGAATTTATCCTTCTCCAGCCCTTCATCTCTTTCACCAATCAACTTCCCAGCCCTTTACTTCACCCTTTCCACCCTGTCCCAGTGTAACACTTACCCAACAGGCTGGTACGTGTCTAGGGGAAAGGAGATCCAGCCACTCACCAACCCCGCCTCCCGTACACGCAGGTGCTGTGAGAGTCAAGTATATCAAACTCACACCAAATACCGTTATGGAATACACTTTAAAGATTTTACTGAAACTAAAAGAGTACTATGCAATACAGCATATATGAAGGAAAAGAAAATAAAGTAAAAGGCGCCAACTTATCAAAGTTCAGTCAGTTTAGTGCACATCGTCGGAGCTCAACCATCGAACCATTCAACCCCTCGTCACTTTCCTCCGATTTCCACGTCCTCGCACCTGGGACCACCCCGGTGGTCGACCGAGCAGTGCAGCGCACGTCCACCTTCCTCGGCGTCTCCTTCTCCCTCCCCTGAAAAGACCGTGAAACCCCCAAGCTCCCAGCCTCACAAGACAAAATAACATTCCCCATTGGTTAAAAAATGAATACAATCCCCATATCAGCAAATCCAAAGCTAAACAACTGTGACAGAAAACACTTATCAAACATAAAAGCATTCCAACTCTAGCAAACCAAGGAAGCCATTTTGATTAACATACACAGTACATTGTACACCAGTTTGATCTGTCACCTACCATTTTGTACTTCTTCCTTCCCTCCCCCCACCTTCTTGATCTGACTTCTCCTCTTTCTTTCCAGTCCTGATGAAGGGTTTTCCTGAAATGTTGAATTTTTCCCATTAATGCTGCCTGACCTGCTGAGCTCCTCCAGCATTTTGTGTGTATTACTCTGGATTTCCAGCATCTGCAGAGTCTCTTGTGTTTCTGAATTTATTCTATTTTATTTAAGAGCTACATGGGTAATGGGGTGGAGATGTGTATCTACCAAAGGAGGTGTAAGGCACTCCTTTCCTCTGCTTGGCATATCTTAAATGTCCTTAATGTATCTACCTCCACCACCACCTCTGGCAGGGCTTTACCACTCTCTGACATCCCCCTTATACTTTCCTTGAATCACCTTTATTTATTATGCCTTTATTTATATATTTACTTACTGAATGACTGACTTACATTCATGGTGGAGATATATCACTACCAAAGGAGGTGTAAGGTGCTCCTTCCCTCCACTAACCTGCAAGTCACCCTTGAGCAAGGTGTAGCACCTGCTTGCACCCTCTCCTTCTCTCCGCCCCGATGCCAGGCAGACAATCTCTGAAGAGTATTGATAATGGCTGAGGTGTTGGGGGGGTAGGGGGGTCACCTGTCTTGGAAAGACACTTTCCAGAAGAAAAATTTGCCAAGAACAATCATGGCCTTGGAAAGACCATGATCGCCAAAGTCATATGACATGGTATGTAACAAATTAACATATTAGCCATTTTTGGCTTTGGAAAAAGTCTGGTCCTCTAACCTATCATGTTGCCCCTCAGCTACATTGCCTCAGACCTTGTCCACTCTAATCCAGGCAGCATCGTGGTGACCCTCTCCGGTACCCTGTCCAAAGCCCCCAATGTTTAAATTGAGTAGTGCAAAACAGAAGTGAGGTCATGTTCATGGGCTTCATGTCTATTCAGAAACCGGATGGCAAAGGGGAAGGAGCTGCTCCTGAATCATTGAGTGTATGCATTCAGGCTTCTGTACCTCCTTCCTGATGGTAGCAATGTGAAGAGGGCATGTCCTGGGTGATGGGGTCCTTAATGATAAGTGCCACCTTTTTGAGGCATCGCTTCTTGAGAATGTCCTCAATACAAGTGCCCATGATGGAGCTGACTGAGTTTAGAGCTTTCTGCAACTTCGATCCTGTGCAGTAGTCCCACCCTGTACCAGACGGAGATGCAGCCAGTTAGTGTCAAAGTTTCATACAGCTGAAACTTGACTTCCCAACTTCTATATTCACTGCCCTGACTCATAAAGGATAAAGGCTGTGTGCCCTCTTTACCACCCAAAGCAGTTGACTCTTTCAGGGAGCTATGGACTTGCAGAGAACATGGCTTCAGACCCCAATTGGCTTGCCTCCCACCCCCTGTCTAGGACCCCCGGATTCTAAACTCATGGCCCGGTGAAGCGCTGATGTGCATGAAGGACAGCACCAAGGCAATGATGGGCCAAAGGGCCTATTTCTCCTATGTCTGATGGTGGTGGCACATTAAATCCTGGCTTTGCTCCCTCAAAGGAAGAGTGTATGGGAGAGAAAAAGATCCAGGCTTGAGAGAGGAATTAGGTTGACTCTTGGGAAAAATGGGTTGATATTCTTGGCAAGTTTTTTTTATATAAACGTGATTCTGTGGGTGCTGGAAGTCAGGGATAACATATACACAAAGTACTGGAGGAACTCAGCAGGTCAGGCAGTGTCTGTGGAGGAGAATAAACATACGATGTTTTGGGATAAGACTCTTAATCAGGAATGGAAAGGAAGGGGGAAGATGTCAGAATAAGATGATGATGTAGAAGGGAAGGAGTACAAGCCAGCAGGTGATGGGTGATGCCAGGTGAGGAGGAAGGTGGTGAAGGAGGAAGCTGAGAGGTGATGGGTGGAAGAGGTAAAGGGCTGAAACAGGAATCTGGTAGGAGAGTTCACCATGGGAGAAAGGGAAGGAGGATGGGAACCAGAGGGAGGGAAGTGATGGACAGATAAGGAGAAGGGAAGGGAGCCAGTCACGAGACTGGAGATAGGCACATAATAAGTACAAGAGATTCTGCAGATGCTGGAATCTAGAGCAACACACACAAAGTGCTGTAGGAACTCAGCAGGTCAGGCAGCGTCTGTGGAGAGGAATAAACAGTTGATGTTTCAGGCCAAGATTTTTCATCGGGACTGGGAAGGAAGAGGGATAAGTATAGGATGGGGGAAGGATTTTTTTGTAACTTTCTGTATGCATGGACAATAATGCTTTATTTTTGTTTAATAGATCTTGTCCACAATAAAGGAAAACTGAAACCCCTGTGGGTTGATCTCGTTCTGCAGTCAGACTCCAAAGTAGCACCTCCGAAAAAGTGAGTTTGTGAAACGTTCCGCTATTCAATTTCCACAAATGCAGTTCTCTACTGGAAGTGAAACAGAAAAAAATCCATGCAGAGTCATGAGGCATTCTAGACCCAAGAAATTCTGCAGATGATGGAAATCCAGAAAATGCTGAGGATCTCAGCAGGTCAGGTAGCGCCTGTGGAGAGGAACAGTGTGCCTGGGTATCGTAGTGTTTAGCACGATGCTTTAGAAGTGCAGGCGACCCAAGTTCAATTCCCTCCACTCTTGTAAGAAGTTTGTACGTTCTTCCCGTGACTGCGTGGGTTTCCTCCGGGTGTTCAGGTTTCTTCCCACAGTCCAAAGATGTACCGTTTGGTAGGTTATTTGGTCATTGTAAATTGTCGCGTAATAAGGCTGGGATTGCTGGGCAGTGCTTCTTGAAGGGCCTATTCTGCGCTGTAGCTCAATAAACAAGACAAACCGTAAACATTTTGGGCTGAAACCCTTCATCAGGACGGGAAAGGAAGGGGGCAGAAGGCAGGGAGAGGGAGAGGAGTACAAGATGGCAGCAGATATGTGAGAGGGAAGGTTGGTGGGTGGGGGAGGGGGATGAAGTAAGAAACTGGGAAGTGATAGGTGGAAGAGGTAAAGGCTTGAATAAGAAGAAATCTGATATGAGAGGAGAGTGAATCATGGGAAAAAGGGAAGGAGGAGGAGGACCAGAGGGAGGTGATGGGCGAGTGAGGAGAATAGAAGAGGATAGGGGAGTGTAGGGAGAGAAATTGCCAGAGGTTAGAGAATTGAATGTTCAAGTTAGAGGCTACCCAGACGAAATAAGAGGCATTGGCCTCCAACCCAAGTTTTGCTCCCAGTTTCCCAGTGGCTGCAGGCTTGTGTAGAGCACTGGGGGTATACTCCCATCATTCTGTATCAGTGAGTTACAGTTCTAGTGGATAAAGATCTCCCTGTATGACAATGAGATGGTTGTGGGTGGGACTGTGTCTATTCCTGTGAAGCTCTGGTGTCCATCACGAGACGGGGCAGATCTGTAAGGAGAAGGCCATTTGTCCCATTGAACCTGCTTCACCAAGGAAACAATCTTGACTCTCATCCAGTCTATTCTCCACAGCCCCCAGTTCCCATATTTTTCTTCATGTTTCAGTTTCCTTAATATATCAGAATCAAGTTTAATATCACTGGAATGTACTGTGTTTTTGCAGCAGCAATACATAATTAAAATATATATCAGATGCAATAAGAAGTATATAAAAAAAGTGCAAAAAAAAGTTAATGTTTATGGGTTCACTGTCCATTCAGAAATCTGATAGCAGAGGGGAGAAAACTGTTCCTAAAATGTTGAGTGTGTGTCTTCAGGCTCCTGTACCCCCTCCCTGATGGTAACAGTGGGAAAAGGGCATGTCCTGGGTGATTGGAGTCCTTAATGATGGATGCCACCTTTTTGCAGCATTGCCTTTTGAAGGTGTCGATGCTGGATAGGCTGGTGCCCATGATGGAGCTGGCTGAGTTTACAACTTTCTGCAGCTTTTTCTGATCCTGTGCATCAACCCCCTGTATACCCAACGGTGATGCAACCAGTTAGAATGCTCTCCACGGTACGTTTGTAGAAATTTGCTGGAGTATTCTGTAGCGGAGGAACACTGGGTTTAGGAGTGGTGGTAGTGTTACAGTGCTAATCAGCACAGGCTGGACAAAGTATAACCCTTGAAGATCTTATTGCTGTTACTTAATGGTATGCATGGGTTATATTCCTGTAATGGCGATTATACCTTGAGACCTGACAATATATAAAATTAATAAAATATTTGAGTAGCTGATCACTTTGGCTTTCACTACTTGGTATAGAGGCTTCAATGCACAGGATCAGGAAAAGCTGTAGAGCGTTGTAAACTCAGCCAGCTCCATCATAGGCACTAGCCACCATCAAGGTAATCTTCAAGAGGTGATGCCTCAAAAAGGCGTCCATCATTAAGGACCCCACCACCCAGGACATGTCATCTTCTCATTGCTACCATCAGGGAGGAGGTACAGAAGCCTGAAGACACACACTCAACAGTTCAGGAACAGCTTCTTCCCCTCTGCTATCAGATTTCTGAATGGACAGTGAACCCATGAACACTACCACACTGCTTTCTGTTTTCTTTTTTGCACTATTTATTTAATTTAATTTTTAAAATAATATATATATATGTATACACATATATATAATATATATGTGAATGTTTATATACGTATACTTGTACTGTGATTTACAGTTAAGTTTTGCAGTGTACTGCTGCTGCAAAACATGTAATTTCACTACATATAGCATGTCAAGGATAATAAACCTGATTCTACTCTTTAAGCACTTCGCCCGGTATAGGTAGAATAAGTGGCTTGCCTGAGATGTGATGCAAAGTAATTCTTTCCACTGTGCCTTCATAAGAATGTAGAATGTTTGTTGAGGTGTAGAATTAACAGAGCTTTGGCGATTTTGTGCGCAGGTCCAGTCCTTCACTAATTTGTTCCCAAGCTAGGGGCTGGAATTCTCTTCTCTTCTGCTTTATTCTGTTTAAAACTCAGATGTTTTATTGTAATCTTCAGCCTAACATTCCTTTTTCAAGTGAGTTGTAATTTTTTTGTATCTCCTATCCTCACCAGTATTTTAGCACATCAGATTCCAAACAGTCGGAAGCTGAGGAAGAAAGCGGACCAGGAGAAGCGTTTTGGGATTGTCCGTCGGAAAGAACGGCTGCTGTTGGCCAGGTTGAAGAGGCCTGCAGTGATAACAAAGCCCAACGCCAACAATAACCCCACCCGAGGCTTCTATGACCTTTGGTCAAACACAAGTAAGAAAGAGTTTCACAATTTTGTGTGAGCGTGTTCATTGTCTGTCTGCTACATGTGCCTTGCAAGGTTTGATCTGTTGGGGTGTATTTTGGTAGATATATGGCGAACCAATTTGCAGATCTGAATATGGATTGCAGATTAAATTTTAAATGCAGCTCGGAACCAGGAACCACTTATTGTCTGCAATTGTATATACATAAATGCAATGGACACCCCTTTGCATGAATAGGACTCAGGCGACAATAATTAACACTCAATTTGGGTGTGCTGGTGGGAAGATCCAGGTTTTTGAAACTGTTACCTGTAACTCAAAAGAACCTTTATGAGGGCATTGTAACTAGAAATTAACCTGTTACCATTGTTCTTTAACATATAAAGATGTGCTGTAATGTTGGGTCTGGGAGTCTCTGTCCCTTACCCTGTCTCGAGTGACTCCAAAGGGCTGCCAGCCTGTGTTTTTTGAATAAAAAGATTATTTCATATCTTTTATATGAAGAAACATATCCAGCTGTGTTTCTTCAATGACTTTGTTCATGTTACAACAGATCCTCTCTCAAAGCTAAGGTGCTAAGTTATACTGAGGCTACGTCCACACTAGACCGGATAATTTTGAAAACGACAGTTTCACGTAACAACAATAGGCGTCCACACCGAGCATTTTGATAATGCCTCTGTCCATATTAAAACGGGTATTTGGGCGAATCTCCTCTTACTGGGCATGTGCTGGTCACATCTACAGAAAACAAGCGACATGTTTGGTGTCGAATCTCACTGTGAAAGTGCGCATTTGTGCAGTTACAGACTAGAAAAACTTAAAAGGAAATTTCCAAATGATGGACAGCTGTTGGCTCTCACGCAGGAGGACTAAAAACTTAAAAAAAAACAAGTACTGGAGCGTATGGAGGCAACCGACAGGGAGTTCACGGACAGTATGTCCCGGCTGATGACGAACATTGAAAAACTGACTAATTCTGTTGCTTTAATAAAGCACCTTGTTAAATGTATAAAACCTGTCTGCATCAGTGTTACTTTGTATTTCCATACAATGTTACATTAGGCTGTTACACATCTATTGTCAGAGAAGTACTTGCATGAATAGGTAAACCACCTTCATATAAGCAAGGACAGAAAACAGGGCAAAGTGAGTAGACTTATTTATTCAGTAAGTTATGGGTGAGTACGTTTCTAATTTTTCTGGCTTCGGTCTCATTGTGGTCTGTTCTGAAATTGTTAGGTTGCATGGGGGGTTGTGTTCAAGAAAACAATGAAATGCTGTGCAGCCGCCACTATCTGATCCGGCACATCATGACAGTGTTTCTAGAAATCTCCAGTTACCCCGTCCACACCACTCTGCCCAATTGGTGTTTTCAAATTTACTCACTCTGGAGGGCGTTTTAGAAAAGCTCCGTTTTCAGGGGAGAAAAATGCTGTTTCAGTGTGGACGGAGGGTCAAAATGAAGGAAAAAAGCTTTGGTTACAGATTTATCCGGTTTAGTGTGGACATAGCCTGAGACTCAGTTTGTCCGTGCTCAACTGGACTGCTTTGACACTTTCTCCAGATCTTGCGCGCGTGTGCGCTGTCCCTCTCCCTCTCTCTCCCCCTCTCCCCCTCCCCTCTCTCGCCCCTCCCCTCTCTCGCCCCTCCCATCTCTCGCCCCTCCCCTCTCTCGCCCCTCCCCTCTCTCGCCCCTCCCCTCTCTCGCCCCTCCCCTCTCTCGCCCCTCCCCTCTCTCGCCCCTCCCCTCTCTCGCCCCTCCCCTCTCTCGCCCCTCCCCTCTCTCGCCCCTCCCCTCTCTCGCCCCTCCCCTCTCTCGCCCCTCCCCTCTCTCGCCCCTCCCCTCTCTCGCCCCTCCCCTCTCTCGCCCCTCCCCTCTCTCGCCCCTCCCCTCTCTCGCCCCTCCCCTCTCTCGCCCCTCCCCTCTCTCGCCCCTCCCCTCTCTCGCCCCTCCCCTCTCTCGCTCCCTCCCCTCTCTCGCCCCCTCCCCTCTCTCGCCCCCTCCCCTCTCTCGCCCCCTCCCCTCTCTCGCCCCCTCCCCTCTCTCGCCCCCTCCCCTCTCTCGCCCCCTCCCCTCTCTCGCCCCCTCCCCTCTCTCGCCCCCTCCCCTCTCTCGCCCCCTCCCCTCTCTCGCCCCCTCCCCTCTCTCTCCCCCCTCTCTCCCCCCTCTCCCTCTCTCCCCCCTCTCCCCTCTCCCCTCCCCCCTCCCCTCTTCCCCTCCTCCCCTCTCTCTCTCCTCCCCCTCTCCCCCCCCCTTGCCTACATTCACATGGCAGGTTGACCTGTTGTGGCTGTGAACTGAATAAGTGGAGAGTAACGGAGACTGGTATAAAAGGTCCTTATTTATCACAGCAAACAGGCGTTGCCTAGGAGACGCTGTCTGTAGAGTTTCCCCAAAAGTACATAAAATTTTGATGGCAGAGGGGAAGAAGTTGTCCCTAAAATGACAAAGTTCCACATCTTCAGTATATCAAAAAGGTTTTTAATTTTTTTTTAGAGGTTCTTCTTGGGCCCTTCCTCCAACTGGAGCATAGGCCATTGATAACCTTAAATCTCCATCGTCCAAAGTTCCTGGTACGGTTGGAGTTAATCAGTGTTTCTGCAATCCATTGTTTCCACTGTACAGGGGATTGGCCTATGCAGCTTCACCGGAGTCCTGTTGGCCGTTTCCACCTCCCAATGACGGGGACATAGGGTTGGACTTTGGGAGACTTTATTTAGAGATACAACACTGTAACAGGCCCTTCCCGACCCAATGAGCTGGAGTGTGGGAGGAAACCCACACTGTCATGGGGTACAAATGCCTTACGGTCAGTGGAATTAAAACCAGTGCTGTAATACCATTATGCTACCGCGCTGTCCAAAGTTTGTGCTAAATGTCAAAATCCACCTAGTTTGGAAGCTTCCTCGATCTCAGTCACAATAACTTGGTGTTGCCTGGCTTGATGTAGGCAGAGTAACATAACCCACATTGACTTGCATTTGGCAGACGCAATGAGAACATCGCACGTCAGGTTACAGACCGAGCCAGTGCTTTGTAGACTGCTCCGTTTGAGGGGTGGAGGGGATCTCATTGAAACCTGTCGAATATTGAAAGGCCATGGTAGAGTGGATGTGGTGAGGATGTTTCCTATAGTAGGGGAGTCTCGGACCAGAGGGCAAGGCCTCAGACTGGAGGGGTGTCCAATTAGAACAAAGATGGTGGTAAATCTGTGGAATTCATTGCCATAAATGGTATTGGAGGCCAGTTCATTGGGTATATTTAAAGCAGAGATTGATGGGTGTCAAAGGTTAAGGAGGGAAGGCAGGAGAACAGGTTTGATATCCATATTCATGGATAATAAATCAGCCATGATAGAATGGCGGAGCAGACTTGATGGCCTAATACTGCTCCTATGTCTTATGGTCTTTTTCCAGCATTTACTGTTTTTCTTTATGGCATGATTGTTTGTGTGCTTTTTTTTATATCATTGGAAGTAGTTTGTGTCTTAGCCTCACTCGGCTGTGTTTACCTGTGTCTTAGCCTTACTCGGCTGTGTTTACCTGTGTCTTTTGAGGTCCCCTTGACAAAGAGCTTGAAGGCAAGGAAGAATGGTTCCTGGAACAGACCAAGCAGAAAAGGCAAAAGGCAAGTGTGTGAAAGAGTCACTAAAGCTGCTTTAATGGACCAAGTTCCTACCATGGTGATAGGAGTGCCTGGTGCCTCTGTCACGAGGAAGTCAGTCATTCATTTGGAGGTCATATCCTTCCAGTCTATTTCCTGCCTCCAGTGCAATCAGCAGGATTAGAACACAGAACTTAACAGCACCATATAGACCTTTCAGCTCACGATTTGTGCGGACCTTTTAACCCTTCTCTTCTACTTAGCCCTTTACATCAGTTGTAGAACTTAGAACATTACAACACTGTACAGGCCCTTTGGCTCATGATACTAACTTACCCTAAGGTCAGTCTAGCACATGCTATTGGGAGCATGTAATAGGTAGTGGGAGCTTGTCCCGTTATCACCCCTGGCTATAACAACCAAGTCCAGCTCCTGACCTTCATGTGTGGCTGAGCTACTAAGCCCTGTGGAACCGTTTCTACTGACAGGAGAAGGGACAAAGGCGGGCTACTGGCGCTTTAAAACCAGTTGCTTTGGATGGATGGGGCTTGTCAGCCGTGGTTAGCAGCTCAACTAGGAGAAGGAAGACTCTCAAACCTTCGCTACCCAGTGGCTATACCCACTCATGGGGAAGGCTTTGTGAACCTCTTGACCATGTTTGCATACTTCTGTGCAGTGAGTTGCTGCCTGTTGTTTGGTTGATTAGATGTTTGCATTAACAAGCAGGTGTACCTAATAAAATCACCATTGGGAGTAATGTATATTGGTTAAGTAGACAATTTGAAACAATACCATAAGAGGTAGCAGCATTAAACCACTTGGCCTAGCAAGTCTGCTCTGCCATTTCATCAGGGCTGATCCATTTTCCCTCTCTGCCCCAATCTCTTGCCTTCTCCCCGTATCCTTTCATGCCCTGACTAATCAAGAATCTATCAACCTCTGCCTTAAATATACCCAAAGATTTGGCCTCTGCAGCTGCCTGTGTTAACAAATTCCACAGATATACCACCCTCTAGCTAAAGGAATTCCTGCTCATCTCCGTTCTAAATGGACATCCTCTCTACACCCGATTCATTGGGGCCTTTCAAAATTTGATAGTTTTCAATGAGATCCCCCCTCTTTTTTGAAATTCAAGTGTGTACAGGAGATGTCAATCACTCCTCATACGGTAACCCTTTCATTCCTGGAATCATTCTCATGAATCTACTCTGAAACCTCTCCAATGTCAGCACATCCTTTCTTAGATAAGGGGCCCAAAACTGCTCTCAGTACTCCAAGTGAGGCCCCACTAGTGCTTTATAAAGCCTCAACATTACATCCTTGCTTTTATACACTGTCTTTTACACTGAATGAGGTAGGACAATTGTCTAGTCACAGTTGTTCCTTCTGCAGTGAGCAAAGAGCATTTTTGTTTTCATATTTTCTTGAAATGTTCTCAGTCTGGATATGAATAAATATGATTTTATTTGTTGTACCACAGGATACAAACTCTTTAATTTTTTTTCTTTTTCTTATATAGCGCCCAGAGAAACTAAACCAGAGGCCCTCGCAAGTGTCTGCGATAGAAGTGATTGCCCCAGGCGGTTCGTACAACCCAACATTTGAATCTCATCAGGTATGCCGATGAAAAGCTGTGTTCTCTCCTGGCAACACAGCTTACAGTGACATGGAAGATTATGTCTGTTGCTGAAATAAATCTTCCTGCATAGGGGCAGAGGCTATCGTGGCTTGGAGATGGATCTGCATCAGCTGGGAAAATGGACTGAGAAATGGCAGATGGAATTTAATGCAGACAAGTGTGAGGTTTTGCACTTCGGTAGGCCAACCAGGGTAGGTCTCAGAGCACTGAGGAGTGTGGTAGAACAAAGGCATCTGGGAATACAGGTCCACAATTCGTTGAACATGGCAACACAGGTAGGGCTGTAAAGAGAGCTTTTGGCACAATGGCCTTCATAAATCAAAGTATTGAGTACAGGAGATGGGATGTTATGTTGAAGTTGTGGAAGACAACGGTGAGGTCTAATTTGGAGAATTGTGTGCAGTTTTGGTCATTGCAGGAAAGATGTAAACAACATTGAAAGAGCACAGAGAAAATTTACAAGGATATTACTGGGACTGGAGGACCTGAGTTACAAGGAAGGATTGGAAAGATTGAATAAGTTAGGACTTTATTCCTGGGAACTTAGAAGATTGAGGGGATATTTAATAGATATATACAAAATTATGAGACGTATGGATAGGGTAAATGTAAGCAGGCTTATTTCACTGAGGTTAGGTGGGACTACAACCAGAGGTCATAGGTTAAGGGTGAAAGGGAAAGGTTTAAGGGGAACATGAGGGGAAACTTCTTCATTCAGGACGGTGAGAATGTGGAATGAGCTGCCACCACAAGTGTTGCATGTGAGCTCGTCCCAATTTCCTACATTTGGCCTGTAATCCCTCCCCTCCGTACATTTATGACAGAAGGACTTAGACAGATTAGGAGAAAGGGCAAAGAAGTGGTGGATGGAATACAGTGTTGGGAAGGGTATGCATGCACTTTGGTAGAAAAAAAAGTGTGGCCTGTTTTCTAAATGGGGAGAAAAGTCAAAAATCTGAGGTTCAAAGGGACTTGGGATTCCTCGTGCATTTCTCTAAAGATTAGTTTGCAGGTTGAGTCGGTGTTGAAGGAGTCAAATGTGATTTTAACATTCGTTTCAAGAGGAGTAGAATATAAAAGCAAGAACGTGATTTTGAGGCTTTATAAAGCCTTGGTGAGGCCTCACTTGGAGTATTGTGAGCAGTTTTGGGCCCTTTATATAAGAAGAGATGTGCTGACTTTGGAGCGGATTCCAAGGAGGTTCACAAGAATGATTCCAGGAATGAAAAAGTTTTCATATAATAGGCAATTAATGTATACACAAAAAAGTATGCCTACACTTGAATTTTGAAGAACGAGGAGGGATCTCTTTGAAACCTATTGAATGTGAAAGGCCTCAATAGAGTGGATGTGGAGAGGATGCTTCCCATGGTGGGAGAGTCTAGGACCAGAGGACACAGCTTCAGAATCGAGGGTGTCCTTTTAGAATGGGGATGAGGGATTTCTTCCACCAGAGAGAGGTGAATCTGTGGAATTCGTTGCCACTGGTGGCTGTGGAGGCCAGGTCATTGGCTATACTTAAGGCAGACGTTGATAGTTTCTTGATCAGTTAGAGCATGAAGGGATACGGGGGCAAAGTAGAAGATTGGAGCTGAGAGGGAAAATGGATCAGCCATGATGGAATGTCAGGGCAGACTCAATGGGCCACGTGGCCTAATTCTGCTCCTTTATTTTATGGTATTATTTATTTATTTTGGAGACCCTACCAACCCAATGAGAACATGCTGCAAGTTGCATCCATGTGACCAATTAGCCTTCCAACCCACACGTCTTGAGGACAGCATACTAATTAAATGATACCATTGTACCTACCTCAACCACTTCCTTTGGCAGCACGTTCCATGCACTCTTCACTTTCTGCATGGAAAGATTTGCCCCTCAGTTCCCTTTTAAATCTTTCCCCTTTCACCCTAAACCTATGCCACCTGTAGCTTTGGATTCTTCACTCTGGGGAAAAAGACTGTTAAAATCCACCTGATCTGGTCCTTACAGAATTTTAAAGACCTCTACAATGTCGCCCTCTCATTTACTTGAATGGTCGAGGCTTTTTAATCCAAGTATATAAGAGTCGTAGAAAAGTACAGCATGGTTACAGACTCTTTGGCCAATCTAGTCTGTGCCAAACTAAGCTGCCATTGACCTAAAAGATGAGTTAGTTAGAAGGTAGGGTGAGGAGAGAGAGAAACACAAGGTGATGGGTGGACCCAGGTGAGGGGTGGAGGGTTGGGAAGCTGATTGGTACAGGGCTGGAGATGGGGGAATCTAATAGGAGATGACAGAAGGCTCTAGAAGATGGAAAAGGGGGAGGAGCACCGGAGGGAGGGAGGCGATGGGCAAGCAGGGATAGGCGAGAGAGGGAAAAGGAGATGGGAAATGGTGAAGGAGAGGTGGGGGCATTACCAGAAGTTTGAGAAATCGATGTTTGTGCCATCAGATTAGAGGCTGCCCAGGCGGAATATTAAGTGTTGCTTCTCCACAACTTGACTGTGGCCTCATGGCGACAGTAGAGGGGGCCATGTCGGAATGGGAAGCGGAATTAAAATGGGTGGCCACTGGGAGATCCTGCTTTTTCTGGCGGATGGAGCATAGCTGCTCGGTGAAGCGGTCTCCCAATCTTCTTTGGGTCTCACCAATATACAGGAGCACCAGATATAGTAAATGACACCAACAGACTCCCAGGTGAAGTGTCTATACATAAAATAATATTGTAGCGGTGTGCTACACGCAGCGCTAAAATTACGACACGGAGTCAGTAACTGCAGTCGAAGGAAAAAACTTTATTCGAAATCCTCAGCCTCACTTTTAAGCCTCCCTCAACCTGCCCCCCGTGGCGCAGAGGCTCCAAAGCTCTGTGCTCGCAAACCCCCGTAGGCTATCTAATTGTGAGCCGGTTCGGATGTGCCAGGAAATGGGTCGCCACATAACCCCCCCCCCCCCCCAGAACCGGCGATACACCCCCCAATGTCCACAGTCTGGGCCAGAACCTGCTTGGGAGGTCCGCCTCTGCGCCGAGGTGCCGGAAACTCGGCCGGTTGCGCCAGGTCCACATGGGCCGGTTTGAGGCGGTCCACCGTGAAAACCTCCTCTTTCCCCCCAACGTCCAGCACGAACGTGGACCCGTTGTTCCGGAGCACCATAAACGGCCCCTCGTATGGCCGCTGCAGCGGTGGCCGATGCCCGCCCCTTCGTACAAACACAAACATACAGTTCTGCAGGTCTTTGGGTACGCAGGTCGGGTGCCGCCCATGCTGTGAAGTGGGTATGGGGGCCAGGTTACCGAGCTTCTCGCGTAGTCTGCCCAGGACTGCTGCAGGAACTTCCTCTTGCCCCCGTGGGGCTGGTAGGAACTCCCCGGGGACGACTAGGGGCGCGCCGTATACCAACTCGGCCGACGAGGCATGCAGGTCGTCCTTGGGCGCTGTGCGGATGCCGAGTAGGACCCAGGGAAGCTCGTCCGCCCAGTTGGCTCCTCGCAGGCGGGCCATGAGAGCTGACTTCAGGTGACGGTGGAAACGCTCCACTAGCCAGTTCGACTGTGGGTGGTAGGCAGTGGTGTGGTGCAGCTGAGTCCCCAGAAGGCTGGCCATAGCTGACCACAGGCTGGAGGTGAACTGGGCGCCTCTGTCGGAGGTAATGTGGGCCGGTACACCAAAGCGAGATATCCAGGTGGTGATCAGGGCTCGGGCGCAAGATTCGGAGGTGGTGTCGGTGAGCGGGACCGCCTCTGGCCATCTTGTGAACCGGTCCACGATAGGAGGTGCCGCACTCCGCGCGACACTGGCAGGGGGCCCATGATATCCACATGGATGTGGTCGAAACGCTGGTGGGCGGGATGGAACTGCTGCGGTGGGGCTTTGGTGTGCCGCTGCACCTTGGCCGTCTGGCAGTGCATGCACGTTTTGGCCCATTCACTGACCTGTTTGCGGAGTCCGTGCCAAACGAACCTGCTGGAAACCATCCGGACAACTGTCCGGATGGAGGGATGTGCCAAGTTATGAATGGAGTCGAAAACACGGCGCCGCCAGGCTGTCGGGACGACAGGACGGGGCTGGCCGGTGGCGACGTCACAGAGTAGGGTCCACTCACCCGGGCCCACGGGGAGGTCCTGGAGCTGCAAACCGGAGACTGCGGTTCTGTAACTCGGAATCTCCTCATCCATCTGCTGCACCTCTGCCAGTGTCTCAAAGTCTACCCCTTGGGAAAGGGCATGAACGGTAGGGCGAGAGAGCGCATCCGCCACGACATTGTCCTTACCCGAGACGTGCCGGACATCCGTCGTGTATTCAGAGATGTGGGACAGGTGGCGTTGCTGGCGAGACGACCAGGGGTCGGATGCTTTCGTAAACGCAAAGGTAAGCGGTTTGTGGTCTGTGAACGCGGTGAAAAGCCGACCTTCTAGGAAGTACCTGAAATGCCGGATTGCCAGGTAGAGCGCCAACAGTTCCCGGTCGAAAGCACTGTACTTGAGCTCGGGTGGCCGCAGGTATTTGCTGAAAAACGCCAGGGGTTGCCAGCGACCTGCGATGAGTTGCTCCAGCACCCCACCGACTGCCGTGTTAGATGCGTCCACTGTGAGGGCGGTAGGGGCGTCCATTCTGGGATGTACTAGCATTGCGGCGTTCGCCAAAGCTTCCTTCGTTTGAACGAAAGCGGCGGCGGACTCCTCGTCCCAGGTAATGTCCTTGCTCGTACGCGACATCAGGGCGAACAGGGGGCGCATGATCCGGGCAGCTGAAGGGAGGAAGCGGCGGTAGAAATTGACCATACCTACGAATTCCTGAAGGCCTTTGATCGTGGTGGGTCGGGGAAAGTGGCGGACCGCATCTACCTTAGCGGGCAGAGGGGTTGCCCCGTCTTTAGTAATCCTGTGGCCCAGGAAGTCAATGGTATCGAGTCCGAACTGGCATTTGGCGGGGTTGATTGTTAGACCGTACTCACTCAGTCGGGCGCAGAGTTGACGGAGGTGGGACAGATGCTCCTGACGACTGCTGCTGGCTATGAGGATGTCGTCCAAATAGATGAACGCGAAGTCCAGGTCCCGTCCCACCGCGTCCATTAACCGCTGGAACGTCTGTGCGGCATTCTTCAGGCCGAACGGCATGCGGAGGAACTCGAAAAGGCCAAACGGGGTGATGAGAGCCGTTTTGGGGACATCGTCAGGATGCATCGGGATTTGATGGTACCCTCGGATGAGGTCTACCTTGGAGAAGATCCGTGCGCCGTGCAGGTTTGCTGCAAAGTCCTGAATGTGCGGCACAGGGTAGCGGTCCGGTGTGGTAGCCTCGTTCAACCTGCAGTAGTCGCCGCATGGTCTCCAGCCTCCCGTCGCTTTGGGCACCATGTGCAGGGGGGAGGCCCATGGACTGTCGGACCGCCGGATGATCCCCAATTCCTCCATCCTCTGGAACTCCTCCTTCGCCAGTCGGAGCTTGTCCGGGGGAAACCGCCGAGCGCGGGCGTGGAGGGGTGGTCCCTGGGTCGGGATGTGGTGCTGTACGCCGTGTCTGGGCATGGCCGCTGTGAACTGCGATGCCAGAACCGATGGGAAATCCGCCAGGACCCTGGTGAAGTCGTTGTAGGACAGCGTGATGGAGCCGAGGTGAGGGGCTGGCAACTGGGCTGCACCCAGGGAGAACGTCTGAAAGGTCTCGGCGTGTACCAGTCTCTTCCTGGGCAGGTCGACCAGTAGGCTGTGAGCTCGCAAAAAATCCGCACCCAGAAGCGGTTGGGCTACGGCGGCCAGTGTAAAGTCCCACGTGAACTGGCTGGAGCCGAACTGTAGCTGCACCTGACAGGTGCCATAGGTCCTTACTGTGCTGCCATTCACGGCCCTCAGGGGGGGACCCGGTGCCCTGCTGCGGGTGTCGTAACTCGTCGGAGGTAAAACGCTGATCTCAGCCCCAGTATCGACCAAAAACCGGCATCCCGACCTTCTATCCCACACATACAGGAGGTTATCCCGATGGCCAGCCGCCGTAGCCATCAGCGGCGGCTGGCCCTGGCGTTTCCCGGGAACTTGCAGGGTGGGCGACAACAGCGGGCTTCTGCGCCCCACCGCTGGTGGTAGAAGCACCAGTGTTCATTGGGCCGGGGGTTGGCGGGCTCTGCGGCCGGGCCTGGACTGGTTTGCTGCCGGGAGCGTGGCTGGGAGATCTGTGCGATGGATGCCCCGCTCACCTTTTTGGCGTTCCACAGCAAGTCCGCCCGGGCTGCCACCTTCCGGGGGTCACTGAAATCCGCGTCGGACAGCAGCAGGCGTATGTCCTCGGGCAGCTGCTCCAGGAATGCCTGCTCAAACATGAGGCAGGGTGTGTGTCCGTCGGCGAGAGACAACATCTCATTCTTTAAAGCCGAAGGAGGTCTGTCGCCCAAGCCATCCAGGTGCAGTAAACGGGCAGCCCGCTCGCGCCGTGAGAGTCCGAAAGTCCTGAGGAGCAGGGCTTTGAATTCCGTGTACTTGCCGTCTGCCGGGGGCGACTCCGCGACCTGGGCCGCTGTGTCCTGGTCGAGGGAGCTCACCACATAGTAGTAGCGGGTGTCTTCTGAGGTGATCCGGCGAACGTGGAATTGGGCTTCGGCTTGCTGGAACCATAGGTCCGGTCGCTGTGTCCAGAAATCCGGCAGTTTCAACGAAACCGCATGAACAGAGGCGGCGTCGGTCATTTCTGGTCCAAAAATCGTTTGGACCATTGGGGTCACCAATTGTAGCGGTGTGCTACACGCAGCGCTAAAATTACGACACGGAGTCGGTAACTGCAGTTGAAGGAAAAAACTTTATTCGAAATCCTCAGCCTCACTTTTAAGCCTCCCTCAACCTGCCCCCCGTGGCGCAGAGGCTCCAAAGCTCTGTGCTCACAAACCCCCGTAGACTATCTAATTGTGAGCCGGTTCGGATGTGCCAGGAAATGGGTCGCCACAATATGTCATATACTTGGGTTTGATTTTATATTATCAGTCCACATATCCATTTACGTAATGTTATAATGACCCTGCATAGCACTGATTTACACACCGCTCCGCATCCGAGAAACATAACCTCAATGTTAGGTGCAGTCTGAGTGTAATAACAAATGATAAATTACAATCATAAAATGTATGTATATCAAAATTTTGATTAAATAAGTAGTGTGAAAACAGAACCAAAAAAATGTTTAATTATAAACAGCAGAAATTCTTCCAATGCTGAAAATCCAAAGCGACACACACAAAATGCTGGAGGAACTCAGCAGGTCAGGCAGCGTCTGTGGAAACATATAAACAGTGTTACAGGCCGAGACCCTTCTTCAGGACTGGAAAGGAAGGGGGAAGATGCCAGAATAAAATGGTGGAGGGAAGGGAAGGAGGTAGCTGGACGGTGATAGAAGAAGCCAGGTGGGAGGGAAAGATCAAGGGCTGGAGAAGAAGAAAGAGGAGAGTGGATCATAGGAGGAAGGGCACCAGGAGAAGGATATAGGAAGGTGAGAAGAGGTAAGGGACCAGAGAGGGGAATGGAAGAGGGGAGGGGGTAATTTGTTTTTACCAGAAGGAGGAATCGATATTCATGCCATCAGGTTGGAACCTACCCAGACAAAATATATTTACTTGGACTACTCCATTGTTTTTCTTGCTCTGTGCATAAGTAATGCACTGAGTTCAGTGTTGGACAGTACGTTTACTTAATATCATTTTTGTTAACAGTTTAATTCTGTTCTAAAAGACCTCTTATTCCTACAGGCTCTGCTACTCACTGCTCATGAAGTGGAAGTTAAGAAACTGAGAGCTGAGGAGAAGATTGATCGTCAGCTATCTTTACCATCTTCTGCTGAACTTGCAACAAAGGTGAGAGTGGTTTCAGGTTTATTAACCACATGTACATTGAAGCATACGGTGAAATGTTAAGTGGCCTACCACTTAAGGATGTGCTGGGGGTAGCAAGTGAACATTTGAAGCACTTTTAAAAACTATATTTTGATACTTTCTGATTCCTTTGAAGTACTTGTTATGTTATGGTGAAGTTGTATAAGATGTTGGTGAGGCCTAATTTGGAGTGTTGCGTGCAGTTTTGGTCACCAGCCTACAGGAAAGATGTAAATAAGATTGAAAGAGTGCAAGGAAAATTTACAAGGATGTTGCCGGGTCTGGAGGATCTGATGTGTCCTGCAGTTATAAGGAAAGGTTGAATAGGTTAGGACTTTATTCTTTGGAATATAGAAGATTGAGGGGAAATTTGATAGAGGTGTACAAAGCTATGAGGGGTTTAGTTAGGGTAAATGCAAGCACGTTTTTCCACTGAGGTTGGGTGGGACTACAACTAGAGGTCATAGGTTAAGGGTGAAAGTTTGAAAGTTTAAGGGGAACATGAGGAAAAACTTCACTCAGTGTCATGAGTGTGTGGAAAGGTAAAGGGCTGGAGAGGAAGGAATCTAATAAGAGAGGAGGGTGAACCATGGGAGAAAGGGAAGGGGGGGGGGCACCAGGGGGAGTTGATAGGCAGATATCTGGGCTTCCACACCCCCGGACTATCTGAATTCATTCGTCAGGCCTCCAGCCTCCAGTGATAGTTGTTTTTATTCCAAGAGATTTAAGTTTCACAGGTTTGGTCTGCCAGGTGTAGATGGATCTATATTTCCCACCTAATTCTCCAAAAGGATTAGCCTTATCTCTTGTGTCTACATCGAAATGTCAAAACATGCGGCGAAATGTAATTTGCTCTGGGTCCTGGCTCAACTGCTATAGGAATTTGTACTAAACCTAACTAGAATTGGCTCAATGTGTCTGCAGGAAACTGTCCTCGAGGAACTGTGCCAGGGTCTGTTAGAAGATTCTGAAGGTGAGGAACACGAGGGTGCTGTGCCAGCCAGTGACCACACGGAAACGGAAGATGGGCATGTGTGGAATGCTGCCTCTTCTGAGAAGAAAACTGAAAGAGATCGGAAAAAAGAAAAACAATTCAAAATACAGGTTGGTGTAAAATGCTTTCTCCTCAATAAAGCCCTCCCCTCCATTGAGTACGTCTAAACGATGCATCGCAGGAAAGCAGTATTCATCATCAGAAACCTCATCACCCAGGTCATGCTCTCGTCTCGCTGCTGCCATCCAGCAGAAGGTACGGCTGCCTCAGGAATCTCACCACCAGGTTCAGGAACAGTTATTACCCCACAACCATCAGGCTCCTGAACCAGTGTGGTAACTTCACTCACCACAATGAGCCTCCGGTCCCACAACACCAGGTTCAGGAACAGTTATTACCCCACAACCATCAGACTCCTGAACCAGTGTGGATAACTTCACTCTCCACAATGAGCCTCAGGTCCCACGCCACTAGGTTTAGGAACAGTTATTACCCCTCAGCCAGCAGGCTATTGAACCAAAGGGGTAACTTTACTTGCTCATCATTGAAATGTTCCCACAACTCACTTGCAAAGTCTCTTCAATAAGTACATTTAACGTCACAGAAATGTATATAGTATACGTCCTGAAATTCTTTTTCTTCGCAAACATCCACAAAAACAAAGAAGTGTCTGAAGAATGAATGACAGCGGTTGGAACCCCAAAGTCTCCCCCACGCATAAGCTGCAGAAAAGCAAAGACCCCCCCCCCCCCCACCCAACAGCAAAAAGCATCAGTACCCCCCACTGAGCATTCAGGTGTGCAGCAAAGCATCAATAAAGACACAGACTTGCACTATCCCAAAGACTACTCGTTCACCTGGTAATTCAACATATTCCTGATAGGGAAAAAAGAGGTGTCCCTGTCTCACAGCGAGAGGGGAGGCAACTCACTGATTTATGGTGTTTGCGTCACTTTTTCTGAGCTTTGTGCCCAAAGAACTCGGGTCTCTGGGCACAGAGCCAGCAGCCAGCTTGCTGCTTTCGATCTTCCGTGTACTCCCACGACACACCAGGCGGCAGCACCGGCCTTGCATCTGCCAACCTCCAGAGCCGTAGAAATGTGGCACCCTGAAGGCACGCTAATCTTCCAGGCCTAGTGCTTGGCGTTTCAAAAAGCAGCTGCTTGTGAGGTCCCGAGAGCGGGTCCATTTCTGCAGAGAACCAAAGTCAACGTGTAACTCCAGGTCAGGTCTTCAAAAGAACCTTGAAAGGGGAAAAAGAAGAGAGATCAAGGATAGAAATAGAACAGTTTCCGAAGATGTAACCAAAGGAGTCGCCATTAGGCACCATCATCCTCTTAAGCGCCATCATCTCATGTTCTTGATACTTATTGCTTATTTCTTTATTATTTATTATTATTTCTTTATTTTTGTATATCTACAGTTTGTTATCTTTTGCAATCTGGTTGAATGCCCAAGTTGGTACAATCTTTCATTGATCTTATTATGGTTATTATTCTACTTTGGATTTATTGAATATGTCTGCAAGAAAATGAATTTCAGGATTGTATATGGTGATATATATGTACTTTGGTAATAAATTCACTTTGAACTCCATAAAAGCAAAATTCAGACTGACTTTCTAGTGATAAGGAAGATTGCTGTATGAGATGTTACACCTAGGTCCTATCTAATCATTCAGTAGATGTTAAACCAAAGCTTGCTAGTGTTATTTTGGAAAGGAGGAGAGTTTTTGAATCTTATCGAGTGCGAAGCATTATCCCTAACCCATGCTAGAAGCACAGAATACAAGAGCCAGGAAGTCATGTTGCAGGTGTGGTTAGAATGCTCTTTTGTTGTGTGCTTTTCTGGCAAGCCCATTATAGGAAGGGTGTGACTTTGGAGAGGGTACAGAGGAGGTTCTCTGGACTTCTGCCTGGATTGGAGGGTATTAGCTGTAAGGAGAGGCTGGGCAAGCTAAGACCATTTTCTCTGGAGTGTTGCAGGCCGAGGGGAGAACTAACAAGGTTTTTTAAAAATTGAAATAAATTTCATAATAAAATGTATTTACAAGAATAAGCTGTTCGATACCTTTTCATTCTTGCATTTGTAGTCTCTTAAATTTCTTAAAACTGATAGGCCACTTGTGTAGCCCCCTGGGCTGGTACATTACTACAGTAATTGAGGGGAAGTTTGCAGAATTATGAAAGCCACAGAGAGGGCAGACAGCGAGAATTTTTAATCTGTGGGAGATATGTTGAATATATCTTGGACCTCCAGAAAGTGTCCACAGATGGGTGATTGATAAGTTTGTGGCCTAAGATAGGAGATGAGTTATTAACTTCAAACTTTCTGCATAATCACTCAGAGTTGACCTGCACATGCATGTAACGAGAGCTGTATAACTCATCTCCTTCTACCTTAGGTCACGAACTTATCAATCACCCATCTGTGGACACTTTCTGGAGGCCCAAGATCTGTATGCTCTACGACTGCTGGACTAAGTGTGTAAACGTAGGAGGGGGACTGTGTTGAAAAATAAAGGTGCTACGTTCTCTAAAATTGACTCCTACCTTAGGCCACAAATCACCCCACGTAAAGCTTTAACGGAGTAGTGGGCTGACGGGGATGTTTAAAGGTGGTGTGTAGGGCAATTTTTGTCTCGCAGTGATGGGTGACTAGAACGAGCTGCCACTAGGTAGCGGGGGAAACGGATACCATAGTGGTGTTCAGGAGGCTGTTAGATGGACAAATGGAATTTGCAAGGGATGGGAGGGATATGGATCATGTGCAGGCAAAAAGTATTAGTTCAATTTGGAATCATGGTTAGTACAGTCATCGTAGACTGAAAAGCTTCTTCCTATGCTGTACTGTTCTACTTAACCCAGCATCACTATAACAGGCCATCATCGCATTACTGCCTGTGTGAGTTTGCTGTGTGCCTGTTATCTGCCATGTTTCCATAAGCCCCAGGAGAAGAGTTAGACTATTCAGATTCTCGAACCTGCTTCGTCATTCCACCACAGTGGCACGATAGCATGGTTTTTAGAGCAACACTGTCTCCTGCTGCTGTCTGTAAGGAGTTTGTATCTTTGCTCTGTGGAGGCGTGGGTTTCCTCCAGGTGCTCCATTTTCCTCCACAGTCCAAAGACATTCCGGTCAGTTGGTTAATTGGTCATTGTCAATTGTCCTGTGGTTCGGCTAGGATTAAATTGGAGAAATACTGGATGGCATGGCTGGAAGGTCCTATTCTGTACCCTATCTTAATCAATTAATAAATATATTTGTATATCTTTTTATTTATTTTATTTAATTTTATTTCTCGCTATCTTTGTCTCCTTTTCCTTTCTCGCTCTTTCTTGCTCTCTCTTCCTCTCTCCCTCCTCTTAACCCTATTCTTCAGCCTTCTCCCCATAACCTTTGACACTCTTAACTTACCAAGAAACTGTCGACCTCTGCCTTAAATATACCTAATGACCCGACCTCCATGGCCGACTGTGGTGACAAATCCCACAGATTTACCTCCCTCTGGCTGTTCCTGCAACTTCGGCAACATTTCCAAATCTTAATTCCTTCCTAGGCTGCAGGATGCCTGAGGAGGACCTGAAAAGGACGTGGCAAGCACAGTAGAATATAGTTATATTGAACAATAAAAGAAAGCTAAAAAATGTTTGGGAACCCCTGATAGAGAGCTTTATGTTTAAGCTCCTGACAGAGAACTGGAATTATTTCACTGCCTGATGATGAGAGACATCCTTGCGCACAAAGAATTCCTGCGGCTCTGCCGCTGGGAATGTGAGGACAGCACAGGGATTCCTGGGCTTTGCCAAGTGGGCAGCCTGGGAACTGAAGGCAGTGTAAATAGTACCGTCTCATTCAGAGCTGCAGCAGTTCACTCAATTTCCAGCAACCGCGTTGTGTAGCGTGGAAGTTTTCACACTCAGGTGGATGTTATAACCCTTTGTTTGGGTTTTAAAACCCTGGCATTTAGATAGAATCATTCTGAACTCTGAGTGCCGCTCGGGTTGGACTCTTGCTCCAACTGTTTCCCTGCCCTCCCCACCTTCCTCCTTCACATCATGGTGTGACAATTCAGTGATTTTTACTTGCAAGTTATATCTTCTGTTTGCAATGTGCTAGAGGACCTAAGACGTAGGTACAGATTTCTGCCATTTGGCCCATTGAGTCTGTTTCGCCATTCCATCATGACTTACTTATTATCCTTCTCAAACCCATTTTCCTGCTTTCTCCCTGTAACCCTTGACACCCTGACTAATCAAGAACCTATCAACCTCTGCTTTAAATATATCCAATGATTTTGCCTCCAAAGCTAACTTTGGCAATGAATTCCACAGATTCACCACCCCCTGGCTGAAGAAATTCCTGTTCATCTCTACTAAAGGGATGTCTTTGTATTTTGACCTTGCCCTTTGATCTTAAACTCCCCCACTATAGGAAGCATCCTCTCTATCTAGGCCTTCCAATATTCGATAGATTTCACTGAGATCTCCCCCCCCCCCCACCCCAATGAGTACAGAACCAACAAAGGTTCCGTGTACATTAACTCTTTCATTCCCAGAATCATTCTCTTGAATCCCCTCTGGACCCTCTCCAATGCCAGAACACCCTTTGTTAAATGTGGGGTCCAGAAACTGCTCATAATGTTGTAAGGAGATCACTGTCCCTGAGATGGGAGAACAGAGAGGTTATTCTTACTGAACGATCATGACTTTCAAACTTAACTTGGGAATGTCATGCCCCTGCTCAACCAGTTTGACTGCAAATCGGTGTACTCTGCTTGTTGTTTTCAGGAGCAGAAGCTGAAGGAGTTGAAGCAGGCACGGGAGAGGCAGCAGCAGCTCTTCCGCCTCCGCTCCATCAAGGGCGAGGTGAAGCAACTGGAGGTTGAGCTGGCAGAGAGGAAAGCCAAGCGTGCGGAGAAACGGAGGGCAGAAGCCAGCAAGCCCCGAAGACTGGGCCGGTTGAAGTAAGCATTCTCGCATTTCCTCTGTGTATGGTCTGTCTGCTAGGAGTATGATCGTCAGAGTGCTGGGCGGTGTCTGTCCTCTAGTGCTCAGGGTGACTCTGCTGTTTGGTCGGAACTCTTTACAGGTTTCCCCCGCTATCTGAAGGTAGAGCGTTCCTATGAAACCATTTGTAAGCTGAAATGTCTTAAAGTGAGAAAGCAATTACCATTAACTTATATGGGAAAAATTTGAGTGTTCCCAGACCCAAAAAAAACCTACCAAATAACACATAAAACCTAAAATAACATGGACATATAGTAAAAGCAGGAATGATATAAGAAATATACAGCCTATATAAAGTAGAAATATTGTATGTACGGTGTAGTTTCACTTATCAAAATCGGGAAGACAGCGAGCCAAAAATCAGCACGTACACGCATGCGCACACAACTGCCTGCACAAGGCTTCACAATCATAGTAGTCTTTCTCGGGGTAAACGCGCTTATAAAGTGGGTGTCTTTTCTTCATAGCAGTGAAAATCCTCTTTGGTTAGCGAAAACAGGTACTAATGTAGGTCTTTTGTAACAGTGAGCTGTCGTAAAGCGAACATTCAAAAACCGGGGGGGGGGGGGGCACCTGTACTTTGAAAATATTTAAAGTAACACGAAAAGGCCTCTTGAATCTGCTCCCCCGGTTACAAATCCCTTGTGACCAGATATCCACTCCTCTTGGCTTTGAGCACACTCGGTGCTCTGTGATTTTGGTGATCGATAAGTCACTTGATGCGTTATAGTCATTGTTGAAAGCATAGTGGTTGGTGTAATGCTTTATAACGCCAGCGACCCTGATTCAAGCAGTTTGTAAGTTCTCGCTGTGACTGTGAATGAAGTCGCCAGAGAGACACTAAAGATGGTGGATATATAAGTCTTTATTCAGCACAAGAAGCAGGCATCATGTTGGAGACGCTCTTGGATAGAGGCTTCCTGACCCAATATTACACAACATTTTTATATGCTGAAGATAAATGTTAACAGCAGGACAATATTATAGTTACAATGAATCTACAATACTTCCTTTGAACTACATATAGTTTTCAACCACTTAGATCTTCACACCAACACTACAGACACCCAAAATGAATGTTGGTCACTGCTGTATCTAAGCTCCGTTCATGCATATTCAGACATCTTCAGTCAATGGGGTGTTTCTTGGTTTGCAATCAACCCCGGTCTGCAGCTCCAGGACCACCATTGTTCTGAGCAGCTTTTTAAATTCAATCTGTAGTCTGGTTGCTGTTGAAATTGAAATTTGCTATATTCCGTGTCTCCAGAACACACCCTAACAACCGTGTGGGTTTCCTCTGTGTACTCTGGTTTCCTCCCACATTCCAAACATGTACCGGTTGGTAGGTTAATGGTTAGATGGGTGCAATTAAGTGGCTTGGGCTTGCTGGGCCAGAGGGTCATGCTATCATGCTCTATCTCTAAATAATTAAACAGTATTTTTAAAAAATACAGTTACTTTATCTGGCTCCAACGAGAAGTAGTAACCTTTAACCCTGATTAAGACACCCATTCATTTATAATTTTCTTAACTGCTTAAAGTTTGTCACTGTATATGCATGTCTCTCTAGGTGTAAGTTAGTCTCTGTGTTAGGGTTAGGGTCTGTGTCGCCCCACTATAGGAAGCATGCTGAGGCTTTGGCAAGATATGGACATTGTGTAGGTAGGGGGGGATTAGTGTTTGGATGTTTGATTTGCTTTTTGGCTGGCTTTGCACAATATTGTGGGGCAAATGCTGTTGTATTCCATGTTCTAAGTAAAAATGATCTGAGACTCCGTCTGAGGACGGTCAAGGATGTGTTTCGCTGGGAGGGAAGCCCCACAATCCAGGGAGATAATGGTATCTACACAGCTTGTTACCATGGTGTACCTGAGGGGGGAAAAATCTGAATGTAAAGCTTAACCTAATTTTTGATAGCTTTATGAAAAATGTAGTGAGTGGCATTCCAGTCTGTGATTGTATGTGCTGAGGGAGGGGTGGAGCTGCTACCCCATTAAACTGGTTGCCCCTTTATGTGTTCTGGTCTCCTCACTATAGGAAGGATGTTGAGGCTTTGGAGAGAGTACAGAAGAGGTTTACCAGGGTGCTGCCTGGATTCGAGGACAGGAGGCTGGATAAATTTGGATTGTTTTCTCTGGAGCCATGGAGGCTGAGAGGAGATCTGTTAGAGGTTTATAAGGTTGAGAGAGGCATAGATAGAGTAGATAGGGATTTTCTGTTTGAAATGTATAATACCTGAGGGAATATGTTTAAGGTAGGCGTTCCAAACCGTTTTTGTGCCATGGAACCCTACCTTTAACCAAGGGGTCTGTGAACCTCAGATTGGGAACCCTTGGTTTAAGGTGAGAGAGGGTAATTTCAAAGGAGATATGAGGGGCAAGTTTGTTAAACAGAAAGTGATGCGTGCCTGGAACGTGCTACCTGAAGTAGTCGTAAAGGCAGATACGTTAGAGAATTCTAAGAGACTTTCAGATAGGCACATGGGTGTGAGGAAAATGGAGGGATATGGCCATTGTATATTCAGAAGAGATTGTTTACTATGTGGTTAGACACAGCATTGTGGGCTGAAGGGCCCCTTCCTGTGCTGTGCTGTTCTACTGCTGTGTGCAGTCTTGTCGAGAGCTGAAGACCGGAAACTGACAGAACAGCTTACACACTGAGAATGAACAAACAAGGTTCCTGGCAACTAATGTGGGAAATGCTTGTCAAGACAATAATCGGAACTAATCCTTTTGATGAAGCGAGTAGCACATGTTCAGAGGAAGCGAGAGAGCTTTGAGACCGAGCTCACTTCTCATTGCCTGGGAGGTCATAAAATGGCATCACTGCTGTTCAGTAAAGTAAATTTATTATCAAAGTACATGTACGTGTATGTCACCACATATGTCATCATATGTCACCCTGAGATTCATTTTCCTGCAGGCATGCTCAGCAAATCTATAGAATAGTAACTATAACAGAATCAATGAGAGACCACCCAACTAGGGCATCTGACCAGAACATAGAAGAACAATCAGAATTAGGCTAAGTATCCCAGGCATATATCGTAAAATTTGTTATCTTTAGGTCAGCAGTACAATGCAATGTACAATAATAGAGAAAAAAAACATGGTGGCATGGGGGAAGAAGCTGTTCCTGAATCATTGAGTGTGTGTCTTCACACTTCTGTATCTCCTCCCTGATGGTAGCAGTGAAAGGAGGACATGTTCTGGGTGATGAACGCCACCTATTTGAGGCAATTCAATAAATATCGACAAAATGAGATGAAATGGCCATTGGTTGTGGGAACATTTCAGTGATGAGTTAAATGAAGTTGAGTGAAGTTATTCCCTTTGGTTCAGGAGCCTGGTGGTGTGAGTCCTGAGGCTCCTGTACCTTTTTCCTGATGGCAGCAGCGAGAAGGGAGCATGGCCTGGTGATGGATGGTGCTTTCCTGCAAGGAGGAGAGACCACAGGTAGTTCTGCAGTGGAATACATGAAGGAATATTAAACCGGGTGTTTTAAGGGAGTATTGACCTCCAAGCATCTTCAAAAGGCAATGCCACAAAATAGTAGCATTCTTCATTAATGACCCGGGATGTGCCCTCTTCTCATTGTTACATCAGGGAGTCTGAAGGAATATTCTTTCCGTCCAACATTCATTTTCTAACTCGACTGTGAACTCGTACACTCACTCACTATTGTTTTCTGCTCTCTTTTTGCATTACTAATATTGTATATATTTCTTAGTGTTTATTATTATGTACTGCATTGTACTGCTGTCACAAAACAACATATTTCATGACATACGCCAGTGATGTGAATTCTGGTTCTGACCATTCTGTCAATGCTATCTGTGTGGGATCTACTAATTGGATTAGGATCTTGTATTTTTTTAAATTCTGGTTTTTAGCACTACTACAACACAGTCACAGGCCCTTCAGCCCATCTAGTCCATGTTGAACTATTATTCTACCTATTCCTATTGACCTGCAGCTCTCCATACCCCTCCCATCCACGTACCTATCCAAACTTCTCTTAAACGTTGCAATTGAACCTGTATCCACAGCTTCCACTAGCAGCTCTTTCCACACTCTCACCACCCTCTGAGTGAAGAAGTTCAGCTTCATGTTCCCCTTAAGCATTTCACCTTTCACCCTTAACCTATGACCTCTCATTCTAGTCTCGCAACCTCAGGAAAAAACCCTGCTTGTATTTGCCCTATTGAAACCTTAATAGCAGGGGTTCCCAACCTTTCTATGTAATGGACCCTGCTCTAGACTCTAGTTGTAGTATTTAGCTTACTGAATGTACTTTCTTTACTTCTAGATATGAGGAACCTGACCTCGAAGTGAAACTCAGTGATGAGCTTGCCGGTTCACTCCGGGCTTTGAAGGTTAGTATTACAGCATTGCTCAGAACAAGACTGAGAGCTTATGTATTGAGCTTGTCACACCTTTCCCCTTCCTGTGCTATTTCCTCCTTTTCAATGTGTATTTCCTTCATGCCCTGCTCTCTCCCCCACCTACCATCACATCTCCTTCCCCCTCACCTTCCCTCCCCCTCCTTCCCCTCACCTTCCCTCTCCCTCCTTCCCCTTCACCTTCCCTCCACCCTGTCCTCCTCCACTTCTCCCTCTTTCCTCCTCCACTTCTCCCTCCTTCCTCCTCCACTTCCCCCTCCTTCCTCCTCCACTTCCCCCTCCTTCCCTCCCCACTTCCCCCTCCTTCCCTCCCCTTCCCCCTCCTTCCCTCCCCACTTCTCCTCCTCCCCACTTCCCCCTCCTTTGCCCCTTTCCCTCTTCCCTCCCCTTTCCCTCTTCCCTCCCCTTCCCCTCCCACTTCCCCCCTTCCCTCTCCCTCCCCTCCCTCTTCCCTCCCCCTCTATTTCCCTCTCCCTCCCTTCCCTCCCCCTCTATTTCCCTCTCCCTCCCTTCCCTCCCCACTTCCCCCTCCTTCCCTCCCCACTTCCCCCTCCCTCCCCACTTCCCCTCCTTCCCTCCTCACTTCCCCTCCTTCCCTCCCCACTTCCCCCTCCTTCCCTCCCCACTTCCCCTCCTTCTCTCCCCTTCCCCTCCTTCTCCCCACTTCCCCCTCCTTTGCTCCTTTTCCTCCCCTCAATTCGCTCTCCCTCCCTCTTCCCTCCCCCTCTACTTCCCTCTCCCTCCCTCCCCACTTCCCCCTTCCCTTCCCCTTTCCCCTCCTTCTTCCTCCACCTGCCCACCCTCCCCATCTGCCCCCCTTCCCTCCACCCCTAGCTCTCCCCCTCTGTTCCTGAATTAATCTTACCACCTGTGTCCTCTCTCCTTTTACTTTCTAATGCCCCCCACCCTCTTACCTGCCTCCTTCAGCATTTCTCTCCCATTGGATATCTTCCCCTTTCCATTCTTGACTCCCCTCCCTGCACAGGGGTGGGGGTACAAGGGGGGAAGTTGGTGATGGTGGGTCAAGTCCTTTGTGTAAAGCTATTAATCAGGGTTGTATATGATGAAATACATGTACTTTGATAATAAATTATATTTTAAACTTTGAATTTTAATGGTGTTGAAAGTTGATGAAGACAAATGATTCTGCAGATGCTGGAAATCCAGAGCAACACATACAAAATTCTGGAGGAACTCCGCCAGTCCGGCAGCATCTATGAAGACGAATAACCAGATGATGTTTTGGGCTTAGACCCTTCATCAGGATTTTAATTTCTCAGTTTGCCTGTGTTGTGTCGACACTGAAGGGAAGCAGTGACTGAATCTTTAATCTGTAACATGAATTTTGTTTCCAACAGCCAGAGGGAAGCATCCTCAGCGATCGCTTTAAGAGCTTGCAGAAGAGGAATCTGATTGAACCCAGATTGAGAGCGAAGTAAGTGGATGTGAACGGTGTGGATTTCTGTGAATGTGCTGTTACACAGGGCAGGAGCATGCCCTCTAACAAGGCTTTCATAGCTGAGTCAGGTATGGTGGAGTTGGTGGCAGAATACTGCCAGCCCCTCCCCTCCAGCTGAACCATGTCATTATCCCGACGGTGATTCAGAGTACTGAGGACAGAAACAGGACCTCTGGTTTATCTAATCTGTACCAAACTGACTAGTCCCATCAACTACACCTGGAGAATATCCCTCCAAACCCCCTCCCGTCCAAACTTCTCAAGTAAATTTATATTTATTTGGAGATACAGTAGGAAAGAGGCCCTTCTGGCCCAACAAGCCGCACCACCCAGCAACTCAAGCATTTAATGCTGGTCTAATCGCAAGACAACTTACAATAACTAGTTAACCTAGATGGTTTCCATGCCTGGTAGTTGAAACGCAGTGATGTTCTGTGCTGTCCTGATCACTCGCTGAAGTGCTTTCTGATTGATTTTGTTGCAGTAGTGCACCATAATGTCATACAGTTGGTCAGTATGCTTACAGTTACACAGCGATAAAGGTTCACCATCAGCTTTTGCTCTTTATAAACTCGTGAGATAGTACAGCTGCTGAGCCTTCCCTAAGATCGAGGAAGTTTTGGTGGTCCAAGAGAGCATGTTCACTCTCAAGAACTTTCCACTGCTTTGCTGTTTATGAGCCATGGAGCTTGTTCATACCTTCTTGGTTTCCTGAAATCGATATTCATTTCTTTGGCATATTTTTTATTTATTGAGGTATAGCACAGAATAGGCTCTTCTGGCCCTTTCAGCCGTACTACCCAGCAATCCCCAGATTTAACCCCGGCCTAATCACAGGACAATTTACAATTAACCTACTAACTGATGAGTCTTTGGACTGTGGGAGGAAACCCAAGTGGTAACGGGGAGAACGTACTTGTGATTGGAACTGGAACAGCTATACTGTAGAGCATTGTGCTAACTGCTACGCTACTATGACGCTCAACAAAATGTTGATATGTTAAGTGAAAGTTATGGTTATTGCACCAGTCCAACAGTTTCTGTACCTCCTCTCTGCTGTTTTGAAGTTATTTATAATGTTACGAACCCCGTAACTGGGTCACTTACCAGCAAAGATAGAGAGGTCCATTGAAGTCTGATGGTACTATTTTTAACAGTATTTATTGATAAAAATACACAAAAATAATATCAATGCAAACATACAGATAATATATGTCGTCAATACTAAATCTAAAAGTGCGGGTATAATAATAATCAATAAGAAATAGCTCTATTGTTGTCTAGGGGATAATGTATTGTCCGATGGAAATATAAAAATCACTCAGTTCATTCAGGCTGCAGCTTTTTGGTTGGAGAGAGACAGATTTTAGAAACTTGCCAGCTTTTCCTTCTTATGATGTCGATCCTTCGAAATTTCGTTGGTGGTGGCCTCTTCGTTAGCTAAGCCGTTCTTCCGTGGTAAACCCGCCAATTCCTAGGCGAAGGAAAAGGACGCACGCGGGCCCCCCACCGGCTGTCGCTATTAAACGCTGTCACGAGATTTCTAGCGTTTCTCCTGGTGCGTCTGAAGGGGTTGTTCCCCAGACTCTCTTTTATCCTTACTCACGGGGTCTCAGATGTCAGTCAGGTTGGGATGATGCAATCCCTCAACCAGCCCACTCTGGTCATCCCCTGAGGGGTTTCAATGATTAGTACAGTACTCAATACACAATTCCGTCTCCAAGAGTCAATAGCTGTTATCAAGGGTTCCGCCTTGCTGAGGCCAGGACACATTCCAAGCCTGTGTATTCTGGATGTCTCTCTCTCATTTCCTGGGTCCCAGACCCGAATTAATAGCGATCTTGCTATTCTCGAAGGGGGGGGGGGGGGCTACTTTGTACCCTTTGGCCCCTCAGAGTTGTGGCACATTTGTAACAATAATTAATCGAATCATTGTGGTGATGGATGATTGAGTTGGTGGTGTAGGCAGGGACACAGTCATGGGTGAAGAGGGTGCTCGTTCCACACATGGATATTTTATATCCGCCCGAGAGGGGTTTGATCAGTACCTGGTTTTCTGTTGTTGCATGTTTTAATTGTTTACCTGTTCATTATTTTTCTTAGGTTCAAGAGGAAGTACAGGCTAAAATATGCTGAGAAGAGGGCATTCCGAGAAGTTACGTAAGTGTCCAGTCTGTCCACAGCTCAAATGGTTCAGTTTGATATCAGAGAATGTATACAGTATACATTATTACTCTTCACTAACATCCACAAAACAAAGAGCCCCAAAGAATGAATGATAGAAACATCAGAGCCCCCCCCCCACACACACACACACACACACACACACACACACACACACACACACACACACACACACACACACAAGCAGCAGCAAAACTATCAACCCTCCCCCTCCCTGTGTCCTCCCCCCACTTGCACTATCAACAACACCTCCCCCGGAAGACCTTGGCTGTATCCCGGATAGGTTTTCTCTCACTAGCGAGGGAGTGAGATAGCTCCTGCAACAACAAGAGTGGGAGACCGGCAGTTCTCTGTTCTGATGTTACATCTTTCACATTGCTTCTGGAGGTCCCCCCACACACCTCAACTTGAGGACCGACAGGATCTCACTCACCATCAGAAAGAGAGCGAGAGAGAGGATCATTTGAGTAGAGGGTCCTTCTGACAGAAGTGCACACTGCCTGCTGTCTTGATGTTTTAGTCTCCCATGACGCTTCAGTCAGCGACGTCAGCGAGGAACTGGCTGCCTACCCTAAAGACACACGTTTTACAGGCTGCGCCTACGGATATCGAAACACCAGGCAGCACGGCTGGTGTGAAAACCCACCACTTGCGGAGAACCGTGGTTTGAGCTGTAGCTGTAAATCAAGGTCTCCGACAGGACCTCAGCCGTCTTGAAAAGAAAAGAGAGACACGAGAAAGGAAGAATAAGCTGTTTCGCAGACGAACTGGAAGAAGTTCCCTGGATCTACAAAAACCTCTGCAGCCATCTTTTTTTTCAGAATGAGCATTTGGTAGTCCCTCTTCCCAGGGAGTGTAGTTTGGCCAATTATTGGGGCTCGTTCAAAGGTATGTATTTTTGAAGAATGATGGTGGGATGTCAGGGAGAGATGATGTGGTGTGATGTTTCTGAGATGGACAGGGGTTGAAGAGATTTGGAACTCAAGATTGTTTCTTGTCATTTTTCAATACAGAAGTGTAAATGGTGGTGAGGTGGAGACATGTCTCTATCAAAGGAGATGTAAGGTGCTTCACTAGCCTGTAGGTCACCCTTGAGCAATGTGTAGCACTTGCTCAGCACCCCCCCCCCCCCCCACCTGAATGATCAGGGTCACGTGAAGCCATGGGAGCAGGTGGTGGACGGTCGTATGAGCAGCCGGTGCAGATCACACGTCCTGGTTAAGTGACCACTGTCGTCAGGCAGACAATCTCTGAAGAGTATTGATAATGGCTGGGGCCACCCGTCTTGTAAAGACACTGCCCAGAAGAAGGCAATGGCAGAACACTTTGGTAGAAAAATTTGCCAAGAACAATCAAGGTCATAGAAAGACCACAGTTGCCCTCATATGACATGGCACATAATGATGATGTCATATAACACGGCAGGTAATGATGATGACAAGAGTAAAGGAAAACATTCTGGATCTGAGGCAACACAAAAGGAACAATAAACACGCCCTGCAATTGCTGCCTCCAGCCGCACATTGCACCCCCCCTCCCCCCCTCTTAGCAGGCCAGTGGTATAGTGGTATCCGCACTGGACTTCAAGGCGAGTGAGCCTGGATTTGAGTCCGGTCGGCTCCTTGCACACTTCCCGTGCTGTGTTGAGCGTCGAGCTAGCAACTGGACAAAAATACTTAAAGAAAGGGCAAGGTTGCTGCCCACTGCACCACAAGGCGCGGGGAGAAACTACGCACTACAACTTTACTGGTCTTCCCAACCCTTCCCACACCCCCACCCCCTTCCATTTTACACCTTGAGGGAACTTACAAAGAGTTCCACTCTCACGTCCCATGCTCCTGTTTCTGTGCACGAGTGCTGCAAGCAAGCTCAGTTTCAACGTTTAAGCAAAGTTTGGATAGGTACGTGGATGGCAAGGGTGGCGATGGCCCCGACGCAGGTCAGTTCGGCACGGGCTAGATGAGTTTCTGTGACTGTCGGAGTAGGCCATTCCATCCCTCAAGAACATTCATCTTTCCTCGACCTACCTTTCTTTAAAAATATTCAATTGTTTCCAATACCCTTTGAGGAAGAATTGCAAAGCACCCCCCCCCCACCCCCGAGAGAGGAAATCTCTTTTAATTAGTTGGCCGTCATTAATTGGAGGATTGAGTACAAGGGCATTAAGGTAATATTGTAGCTCTGTAAATCTGGTGGGACCTCACTTGGGATATTGTGTTTGGTTCTGGTTGTCTCATTATAGGAAGGATGTGGAAACTTCAGAGACGGTACAGAGGAGATTTATTTATTTCAGGATCTGCTGCCCCAGCAACCCCCGACAGACCCAATTAAACCTAACCCAATCGCAGGACAATTTACAATGACCAGGGTGCTGCCTGGGTTAGAGAGCATGCCTTATGAGAATAGGTTGAGTGAGCTGGGGCTTTTCCCTTTGAAGCGAAGGAGGATGAGAAGTGACTTGATGGAGTGTACAAAATGATAAGAGGCATAGATTGAGTGGGCAGCCAGAGACCTTTTCCAGGGCAGAGGTGGCTAATACCAGGGGGCTTAATTTTAAGCTGATTGGAGGGGGGGAATGTCAGGTAATATTTTTACACAGGATGGTGGGTGCAAGGAAAGTGCTGTCAGGGAGGTGGTAGAGGCAGATACATTAGGGACAATTCTGATAGAAAAATGGAGGGCTATCTGGGAGCGAAGGGCTAGATTGATCTTAGAATGGGTTCAGAGGTCGGGGTAACATCTTGGGCAGAACTGCCTGCACTGTGCTGTACTATTCTATGTTAAATGAGCCCCTTACTTTCAAACACAGATCCCAGTGCCAGGTAGCAGGAGGAGATAGTCTCTCCAAGTCCACCCTACCCAGGCCCCTCGAGCTGCTTGTATAGCATTAAACTTCGCCATAAATTTGCAAGGAGCGCATTATCCATGTGAGGTAATTTCTAAAAGAAAACGTGCCGCTTGCCCAGTTGTTGAGCTGAGATTTGGAGTTGCTCCTTTAAAACCTGAGCTCTGAAAGTTTGTTACGGCGAGTCAGGGCAGTCTTTCAGACCTTGAATGTTAATGTCAATTTTTATTTTGCCTTTATCTAATGGTAAATCTGGCCTCTAGTTTCTGCCCAACTGCCTAGGGTTGCTTTTGTGTGAGTATGTCGCATTCTGTCTCTCTCACTCTCTCTCATGTTTAATACCTCTGGATCAGCACAGTGAGCCAAATCCATTCCCTTGTGGCGGTCGGGACATCTGCAACAAGTTAGGATCATTTTACAATCAGCCTGGAAATGGCAGTCTTTCTCTACACAGTAAATTCTTGTGGCCTTTACGTTCACAGTTCCCCCTCCCCAGTGCTACCCTCTTGTCCTCACCATACTCCCCTCTCCTACCACCTCCCCCCATCCTCCTACCCCACTGCTCCCTCATCTCACTGCTCCTTTCTTATCTCCTCTCACCCACCCCCTCCCCTCTCCTCCCCACTCACCCCCTGCTCCTCTCTCCAGCCTGCCCTCCCTCCTCCCGAGATACTCCATTATTTTGTGTGTTGTTTAGTGATTCCTATGATGATTTCTGTGCTTCACCTTGATGATACGTTTTAATTTTTTTTTATTTTTCAGATTGTAATCACTGGAATTGGAGAAGAGAATCTTGCGGCTGGACCTGACAGTAATTTTTATTTTTATTGGCTGCCAAATAAAATGTCAAAGACTTATTATGAACCCATTTTGATGGCTAGCTGTTTCCTCTGCACCATTGTTTGGTTCACTGTGTCATGTGTTGCTGCTAGAGAGAATAAGCCAAACCCTTATTGATGGGGAGTTCTCCAGTCTGTTCGCTGACCCGACCAGCTCTGCTGTGGAAGTCTGAACCCTGACGGTGGGAGTTCTCCCGTCTGGAGTTCACAGACCCGACCAGCTCTGCTGTGGAAGTCTGAACCCTGACGGTGGGAGTTCTCCCGTCTGGAGTTCATAGACCCGACCAGCTCTGCTGTGGACGTCTGAACCCTGACGGTGGGAGTTCTCCAGTCTGGAGTTCACAGACCCGACCAGCTCTGCTGTGGACGTCTGAACCCTGACGGTGGGAGTTCTCCAGTCCGGAGTTCACAGACCTGACCAGCTCTGCTGTGGACGTCTGAACCCTGACGGTGGGAGTTCTCCCGTCTGGAGTTCACAGACCTGACCAGCTCTGCTGTGGACGTCTGAACCCTGACGGTGGGAGTTCTCCAGTCTGGAGTTCACAGACCCGACCAGCTCTGCTGTGGACGTCTGAACCCTGACGGTGGGAGTTCTCCAGTCTGGAGTTCACAGACCTGACCAGCTCTGCTGTGGAAGTCTGAACCCTGACGGTGGGAGTTCTCCAGTCTGGAGTTCACAGACCTGACCAGCTCTGCTGTGGACGTCTGAACCCTGACGGTGGGAGTTCTCCAGTCTGGAGTTCACAGACCTGACCAGCTCTGCTGTGGACGTCTGAACCCTGACGGTGGGAGCTCTCCAGTCTGGAGTTCACAGACCCGACCAGCTCTGCTGTGGAAGTGCAGCCCTGGCTGGGGTTCAAGCTTTCACTGACACTTCTCCCCCTCTGATATCCTTGCAGTTTGAAGACGTGAGAGTTCAGGCAAAGACCAGTTAGATTCAGAAACAGATTTATTTATCAGTTGAACATGTCATTTGCATTAACAACCCACACCCCAGGGATGGCCGGGGGAGGGGGAGGTGGTGGTGGGGGGGGGGGGGGGGGGATGTCATCACGCATTCTGGTGCCAGCACAGAGTACCTGCAGTTTTGACGGAACAACGCAGAACACAACAGATCCAATGTACCGAGCGACTGCAGAGCAGTCCAAATTCCTCCCCCTCTCTCCCACCCATGGAGCCTCACCCCAACCCCCAGCGGACTAGTGGATTCGCAGGCATTTGCAGACTCCAGTCATCAGCCTTGTGGACTTAAAGATCAACCTTTGGTCTTCCAGCCAGGCCATTTACTTGTGGGTGTTCACCCTTTGGCAGTGTGTCCTCGCCTACCCATCTTCTGCACAGCTAGTAATAAAGTCCTGTCTGGTTTCCATCTCCCTCAAACCCCTGAGGACACAAGCCAACTGCTGCTTCCCAACAGAAAATTCTGCTGTTCGCCTACCTTGGGGCAGTGGGGTGGAGATACGTTTCCACCAAAGGGGGTGTAAGGTGCTTCTACCCTCTGCTAGCCTTTAGGTCACCGTTGAGCAAGGTGTAGCCTCCCCCACCCCCGGAAAATCAGGGTCAGGTGAAGTTATGGCAGCAGATGGTGCATGTTACATCCTGGTTATGTGATGCCAGACAGACAGTCTCTGAAGAGGATTGATAATGGCTGGGGTCACCCATCTCATAAAGACACTGCCCAGAAGGTGGCAATGGCAAACCACTTCTGTTGAAAAAGTTGTCAAGAACAATCATGGTATGAATAAACCATGATCGCCTATGTTGTATGGCACGCCACAGAACGACAGTGACTTCTGGATTACTTTTTCATTCTTTACAACCAGTGAAGTACTTGAGAAGGTTTGTGATAGAGGAAACAGAGCGACAGGCAAGGCGTCCTGCAGCTTCCCAGAACCAGCACTGTGCTATTGAGCAGAGAACTCCGAGGAGGAACCTGGCCTCCAGGACGCTGGGGGTTGAGGTCTTTGGATCCCATATCAGCTATCCCACCAAGGCTAAATACTCGGCCCAATGTAACACTGCCCACTTTTGATCCTCTTATACCTTTCTGAAGCCCTCCTTGTATCTTTGCTGTAAACCTTCACTCTGTTCCGCTGCAGAAGGCAGGATCTCCCATTGGCCAATCATTTCAAATCAACTTTCCATTCACATGTCTACATAATGAAGCCACACTCAGGTTGGAGGAGCAACACCTCGTGTTCTGTCTTGGTAGCCTTGAACCTGATGGCACAGACATTAATTTCTTCAACTTCTCGTAATTTTTTGCTCCCCTTTTTTCTTCCCATTCCAGGTGTCCTTGCCTCTTATCTGCCTATCACCTCCCTCTGGTGCCCTTCCTCCCCTTCCTTTAATGTCCCACTGTCGTCTCTTAAATTTCTTCTTCAGCCCTTTACCTCTACCACCCCCAGCTTCTCACTTCACCCTCCCTGTCCTCCCCATGTATTATCTGCCGGCTTGTACTCCCACTCCCTTGCACTTTACTCTGGTTTCTGCCTCCTTCCTTCCCAGTTGTGATGAAGGGTCTTGGCTTGAAATGTTTTCAATTTATTCCCCTCCGTAGATGCTGCCTGACTTGCTGAGCTCCTCCAGCATTCTGTGTGTGTGTTGCTTAAAATTCTTGAACTTGTTTACTAATACTTTCATGGTCTTATCCCACCCTTTATCTGTCATCCCTAGCCCAGTGACTCTGATATCAGCTCTACTGTTCAAGCCTCATAATCAGCACAGAACTTAATTATAACCCCCCACCCCACCACGCCTTCAGCTGCTTGAGTCCTAAACTCTGGTCTGGAATTCCATCATGGAACATTCAAAGTTCAAAGTAAATTTGTATATACTGATATTTACATATACTGTATGTCACCATATACTGCCTTGAATACAATTTCTTGCAAGCCTTTACAGGAAAATAAAGAAATAAAATAGGATTTTGTGGCCAGACAATATGAAGATGGATGGAGGGGCATGTAGTTTTGAGGAAGCAGAGAGTCTACAGAAGGACAGATTTGGAGAATGGGCTAACAAGTGGCAGATGGAATACAGAGTCGAGAAGTGTATGGTGATGTCCTTTGGTAGAAGAAATAAAAAGCAAATGCAGTTTTTAAATGGAGATAAAATTTGAAAATCTGAGGTGCGAAGGGACTTTGGAATCCTCATGCAGGATTCCCTGAAGGTTAATCTGCCGGGTGAGTCGGTGGTGAGGAAGCCAAATACATTAATTTCAAGAGGACTAGAATGTAATGCTGAGGCTGTATGAGGTACTGGTGAGGCCAAGTTTTAAGGCAGAGGTTTGTACGTTCTTGATTAGGGCATGAAGGGATATGGGGCAGGAGATTGGAGCTGAGAGGGAAAGTGGATCAGTCATGACGAAATGGCAGAACAGCCTTGATGGGCCAAATGGCCTAATTCTGCTCCTGTATCTTGCGGTCTGATTTGTATAAAACTATAAATAGCATAACTAGAATACTGGGACATTAAACAATATTGAATCTTGACTGGCAGTTCAATGAACAGAAGACAAATGAATCATGCACGTTATGAACAAACAGGCCTCAGTTGGTCAAGGTTGATCGTGGATGTTGTGTCCTAGCTCTCTCTAAGTACACAAGCCTGGGTGGTACAATATGGTGAGCAAGCTCCCCTCCTTACACAGCTGATGAACACAAAGGAATGGCAGAGACCGGATACAGTTTAGCACCAGCTGCAAGGCAGGAGTTGCCAGTCAGCATTGAACTCAATGTACGACGGCCTTAGGGACTCCAGCTCTGGATTTTTCCCTCGGTTCAGTCCCAAAGCCTTCCTCCCATGAGTGGGCTTAGCTGCAAGGGAGATTTGAGATCAGAGTCTCCCTTCTCTTAGATGAGCTGCCAACCACGGATAACACATCAGGTGGCACGGCACAAAATATGCCTTTGAGCAGAAAATCCTACAAAAGGTAGTGGATTCGGCCAAGTATATTGCGGGTAAAGCCCTCCCAATCATCTACTTGAAACATCATCGTAGAAAAGCAGCATCCATCATCAGAGATCCCCACCACCCAGGCCATGCTCTTACCTCGCTGTTCTACCAGGACACTACCAGGTCCAAGAACAGTTATGGCCCCTCGATGATCATGCTCTTAAAGAAAAGAGCGTAACTACACTCATTCTATTTCTGATCTTCCAGATCTAATGATACCACTTTGACCCTGTCTTGTTATTTCATGCTCTTGCTATTTATATGTGGATTTGCAGATAGTTGTCTTCTATGCTCTTGCTCTTTCTTTGATCTTGTTTATAGTTACTATTCCATAGATTTGCTGAGAATGCCGGTGGGAAAAAGAATCTTAGGGTTGTATGTGGTGACATGCATGTACTCTGATAATAAGTTTTACTTTGAACTTTGGTGAGCCTCATCTGCCTGAAGCGACTGGTTTTAAGGTGTCAATAACCCACCCTTGCCCCTTCTCCTGTCAGTAGAAGCGACTTCGGTGGGCTTCGTAGCTAAACCACATGAGGGCATGGGTGTCAGAGACCTTTTGAGGTGCACAGCATTGGGAGCATTCAATAGTTAGTGGGAGCTCGTCCCCGTTACTACCCTGGGCTGTAACAACCTGAAAGAACCAAGTAATAAATGAGGTAAATAAGAGATACTGAGTTGTAGAGCCCACGAAAGCGAGACTATAGGACTCTATTTCTCGCACTTTTAAAACTTCCTTATATCTGCTGCTGACCGGGTTTTTAACCTCTGCCTTAATGTGTCCCTGTGTGGCTTGGAATTGGATGTTGATGTGAAGTGGTTTGTATCTATAGGCTGCTGCAGGATGGGTTAACGCGCTGGGACATTGCCTTCTCCACCAGGTGGCGCTGTCCTCCCGCTCTCAGTCCCTCCACTAACACCCAAGCCCTGGGAACAAGGCACGGTGTAATCCACGGGTCATAGGCTGAGAGTATGGGGACCTTGTGCTGTCTTTTTGCACACTGATGTTGGAACATTTTCTTCCCCTCTGCCTTCAGATTTCTGAATGGGCAATGAACTCACTGTTGTTTCTTTGCTCTCACCTTGCACTACGTACCTAATTTTTATATATTTCTCACTGTAATTTAGTTTTTTTTATTATATATTGCACTGTATAGCTGTCACAAAACAACAGGTTTCATGGTGTACACTAGTACTGTGCAAAAGTTTCAATCTCATAGCAAGGCTTTATAAGGCACTGGTGAGGTCCCACTTGGAGTACTGTGAGCAGTTCTGGGCCCCCTACCTTGGAAAGGATGTGCTGACGTTGGAAAGGATTCAAAGGAGGTTCACAAAAATGATTCCAGGATTGAAAGACTTGTCATTTGAGGCGTTCCTGGCAGCTCTGGGCCTGTGCTCACTGGAATTCAGAAGAGTGAGGGATCTCATTGAAATCTATCGAATGTTGCAAGGCCTTGACAGAGTGGATGTGGAGAGGATGCTTCCTATGGTGTGAGGAGTCTAAGATCAGAGTAGACAATCTCAGAATAGAGGGACGCACATTTAGAATGGTTAGGAAGAATTTCTTTAACCAGAGGGTGGTGAATCTGTGAAATTTGTTGCCACAGGTGGCTATGGAGGCCAGGTCACTGGGTATATTTAAGGCAGATGTTAATAGATTCTTGATTGGTCAGGGCATGATGGGATATGGGGAGAAGGCGGGCGAATGGGGCTGAGAGGGAAATGGATCAGCCATGATGACATGATGAAGCAGACTCGATGGGCCAAATGGCCTACTTCTGTTCCTGGTCCTATATAAATAGCTAAGGCTTTTGCACAGTACTGTAGTCATTCTGTGTATTCCACTTCATCGCTGCGAAAAAAAAACAAATTTCATGATAGATGTGAGGGATGATAAACCTGATTCTGATATGGGTCTCTACGTGGACTGAGAGTGGGAAGGGGGCAGGGAGAGGGGAATCATGGTTAGGAAAGGGAAGGGAGAGGGGAGGGATCGAGAAGCACCAGAAAGACCTTCTGTAATGATAAATAAACCAATTGCCTGGTGTCTCAGGGCTGGGTGTGTCTGTAGCCCCTCCCCTCCCGCCCCCAGAACTCCTTCTCTGCCACCTGTCCCACACCCCTCCTGTGTTCATCCCTCCAGCCTCACCATTCCCAATATCCTTCGCTCCCACCAGATAGACAAACTTGCTCTCTGCTCCACGTTGACAAGCACAATACTGTGCAAAAGTCTTAGGCACCTTAGCTATCGATACGTGCCTTGCTCTTCAGCACAGGACCATGTGCAGTAATATTAAAGCTGATTCTGACCCTCAATATTAGTGTGACAGGAGGCTGTTATCATTGGCGATACTTAGTGGCTGACACTTGGAATTTAAGAGCAGACGGGTCATGTTACAACTGTGTGAAGCACTAGCTGGCCCAGCCAGAGTACTGTATGCATTTTCTGATCCCTGCACTACAGAAACCACAGAGGAGTTAGTTACTGTCCATCCTTCGTTGAGAGGGGCAGTAAAAGTGCTCCCACTGTGCCAACGGGGGGGGGGGGGGGGGATTTCTGGGATTCACGCCCAGTCACTGTGAGCATGTGGCTGTGGTTACACAGGTTGATAGGGCATTTAGGAGGGCATACGGCATGCTTGCCTTTGTAAGACATTGAGCTCAAAAGTCAGGAAGTTACGTTGCTACTTACTCGCTGTCTGCCACGGGCTGCCGGCATTTAGGGCAACAATGAAGGTCCTCTATTTCTGGCGGAGTTCATGGCTTCCATCATTGTGTCATTAGTTTCCTCTCAATTTTCATGCAAGTCCCGGGTGGAGACTCAGGAATACCGTCACACTCAGATGTAGAAGGATTCTTCATTGCAGTTTCCGTAACACTTTTGTTTGACCGGTCAGGGTTGTTAGCCCTGAGCTGAACCCCCGAACCTGGGCCACTCTTAGTCTGGCTGCTATCCTTTGACCGGTTTGGCCATGGGTGATACTACCAGGAGCCAAAGCACAAAGTCCTGACTCTAGCCAACATAGCTCTCCGGGTCACTGAGGCACGCAAGCCTCCAAACCAGGTTACATTTCAGCTTTGTAAACTTCCAGTTAGGCCGCGTCTGGAAAACAGTTTTGATTGCCCCAATATAGGCAGCATTTCGAGACGTTAGAGGGCACGGAAGAAGTTTCCCTGGACATTGTCTGGATTGGAGGGCATTAGAGGCTGGACAAACTTGGGCTGTTTTCTCTGGAGCAATGGAGGCCAAGGGGAGATCTAAAAGAGACAGAGATAGAGGAGACAGACTGCATCTTTTCCCAGGGCATGCATTTAAGGGTGCAAAGACACTGATAGGATTGTACTGCAGAACCCCAACTGAACAGAGAAGAACAGATATGTCATCAGATTAAGGGAACATGCAAAAATAATAGGGTTGTTGTCATGGGGGATTTCAACTTCCCCAATATAAACTGGGATCTTCTTGGTATAAGAGGGTTAAACGAGACTGAAGTTAAGTGTATCCAGGAGGGTTTCTTAAATCAATATGTGGTCAGTCCAATGAGAGGAGGGACTGTACTGGACTGGTGCTGGTTAATGAGCCTGGCCAGGGAACTGCCCTTTCAGTGGTTAGGCAGTTAGGGAACAGCGAGCACAACTCCTTATCTTTAACTTTCAGGATAGCTATCGATAAGAATAGGTATGGTCCCTGAGGGAGTTTTAAATTGGGCAGGGCTAATTACAAGGGCACGAGGCAGGAACTAAGGAGAGCTCATTGGGAACACCTATTTTTTCCGGCAGGTCCACATCAGACATCTAACGATCAATTACACAGCATAGAGGAAAGGCACGGTCGGGATCAGGTTAAACGTCACTGGAAAATGTTGTGAAATTTCTTAACTTAATGCAGCCATACAATGCAATAGATGATAAATGTAGAATGTATGAATCAATCAATAAACTGATTCCTGTGAGTATACGTAAGTTAAACAGTTAGTGCAAAAATATTTTAAAAGTGGAAGTGGTGTTCATGGGTTCAATGTCCATTCAGAAATCGGATGGTGGAGGGAAAGAAGCTGTTCTTGGATCACTGAGTTTGTGTCTTCTGGCTTCTGTACCTTCTCCCCGATGGTAACAATGAGAAGGGGGCATGTCCTGGGTGTTCCTGTTAGAGAGAAGGAGAAGGATGGATATAAATGGGTATAAACATGCTAGGTTGTTTGGAGGAAATGTTGGGTCTCCTAATGAGTAGTAAGGTGGTTAATTCCCCAGGGCCTGATGGGGTTTACCCTAGCTTATTGAAGGAGGCAAGAAACGAGATTTCTGGGGCCCACATCTCAGAAAGGATGTGTTGTCACTGGAGAGAGTCCAGAGGAGGTTCATGAGGATGATTCTGGGAATGGAGGGGTAACATATGAGGAGCATTTGGCAGCTTTGGCTCTGTACTCACTAGTATCTAGAAGAATGTGGGGGGATCTCATTGAGGTAAGGAGGAATTTTTTTAGTCAGAGAGTAGTGAATCTGTGGAATGCCCTGCTAGAGACTGTGGTGGAGGCCCAGTCCGTGGATATATTTAAGGCAGAGGTTGATCATTTCCTGTTCAGTCAGGACATCAAAGGATATGGCAAGAAGGCACGTGTATGGGGTTGAGCGGAATCTAGGATCAGTCATGATGGAATGGTAGAGGAGACTTGATGGGCTGAATAGCCTAATTCTGCTCCTATGTCTTGCCCAGTATCTTTGTGTCCTCTCTAGCCGTAGGCAAAGTCCCAGAAGATTGGTGAGTGGCTAACGTTGTACCTCTATTTAAGAAGGGAACAAGTGAAAATCCTAGGAACTATAGACCGTTGAGTCTCATGTTAGTTGTAGGGAAACTGCTGGAGAAAATTCTTAGGGATAGGATATACAAGCATTTGGAAACCCATGGCCTAATTAGGGAGAGGCAGAATAGCTTTGTGGGGGGGGGGGGGCAGGTCGTATCTTATCAACGATTGAGTTTTTTGACAAGGTGATGAGAGAGATTGATGAGGGTAGGGTAGTGGATGTTGTCTACATGGATTTTAATAAGGCATTTGATAAAGTCCCTCATGGGAGGTTAATCCAGAAGATGAAAATCTGTGGTGAATTGGCTGTTTGTATTCATAAATGGTTGGATAGAAGACAGCGGGTACAGGTTGAAAGGACTTATCTAGCTGGAGATCTGTAATTAGTGGAGTTCTACAGGGGTCTGAGCTGGGACCTTTGCTGTTTGTGATCTATGTAAATGATCTGGATGGAAATGTAGTTTGGTGGGTTAGTAAGTTTGCAGATGATACCAAGACTGGTGGAATTGTGGATAGTGTAGAAGACTGGCAAAGAATACAGCTCGATGCAGACCAGTTGGAGATATGGGCAGAGAAATGACAGGTGTAGTTTAACCCAGATAAATGTGAGGTGTTGCACCTTAGTAGGGCAAATTCAAGGAGACAGTACATTGTTAAGGGCATGGTCCTTAACAGTGTTGATAAGTAGAGAGATCCTGGGATCCAAGTTTATAGCTCCTTGGAAGTGGCTACACAGGTCGATGAGGTGTAAGAAGGCTTATGGAATGTTTGCTTTTTATTAGTCGAGGCAATGAGTTCAAAAGCCAAGAGGTTATGTTGCAATTTATAAAATTCTAGCTAGGCCCCATGTGGAGTATTGCATACAGGTCTGGTCACCCCACTTTATGAGGGATGTTGAGACTTTGGAGAGGTTCACCAGGATGCTGCCTGGTTTAGGGGGCTGGACAAACTTGGGTTGTTTTCTCTGGAGTGTCGGAGGCTGAGGGGAGACCTGGTAGAGGTTTATAAGATTATGGGAGGCATAGAGAGAGTAGGCAGGGAGTGTCTGTTCCCCGGGGTTGAAATGTCTAATACCAGAGGGCATGCATTGAAGGTGAGAGGGGGGTTGGTTCAAGGGGGATGTGAGGGGTGTCTTTTTACTCAGAGGGTGGTGGATGCCTGGAATGTGCTGCCTGGTCTGGTGGTAGAGGCAAATAGAGGCTTTTAAGAGACATTTGGATAGGCACACAGATGTAAGGAATATGGTGTAGGTAGGAGGGATTAGGTTCGGGCTGAGATCAAATGCAGTGTGGAACACTTCTGCTGGGTCACAGTATGAAGACTTTTCCTCTTCAGTTGCCAACAGTGGAAGACGTGATGAGCCGTCAGCATCGCTCGTTGTTTGGTACCCTTGGACTCTATGTCATGAGAGTGGGCTCCTAGGAATAGTACCAACGCTGGAACCGGGTAGCAGTCACCACTGGAATTCCCTTCCTGGGATTGAACGTGGACACAAGAGGCTGGTGGTCAGTCACTGGAGTAAACTTTTGTCTGTCGAGGTTATTGGTATCAATCTATGTGTAGTTGTGTCCTGCGCTTGGCAGTGATCTTGAAGCAAACACAACTGAGCGTTCAGATCCTTCATAATGACTGTCAAAATGGCTCTAATGCCATAAGGGCATGCATCGCACGCCAGTCTGATGGGCAGAAATGAGTCATAATGGGTGAACAATTCATCTGGTGTTATTAGTCTCTTTGTTTCCTTGAATGCTCTTTCACATCTTTCTGACCGTTCCCCCCTTGCTCTGGTCTGTAACAGTGCATTCAATGGATGCTGCACTGTAGCAACGTTTGGGAGAAGCTGCTGGTAGTTTACAAGGCCCAAGTATGACCTGAGTTGTGATGCATTTTTGGGTTTGGGTGCCTGTAGCACTGCTCCAGTCTCCTCTTGCCATTTATGTAAGCTATGCTTGTCAATGAACATAGGCCCTTCGGCCCGCAATGTTGTGCTGACCCTCAAACCCTGCCTCCCATATAACCCCCCACTTTAAATTCCTCCATACACTTGTCTAGTAGTCTCTTAAACTTCACTAGTGTATCTGCCTCCACCACTGACTCAGGCAGTGCATTCCAAGCACCAACCACTCTCTGAGTGAAAAACCTTCCTCTAATATTCCCCTTGAACTTCCCTCCCCTTACCTTAAAGCCATGTCCTCTTGTATTGAGCAGTGATGCCCTGGGGAAGAGGCACTGGCTGTCCACTCTGTCTATTCCTCTTAATATCTTGTACACCTCTATCATGTCTCCTCTCATCCTCCTTCTCCCCAAAGAGTAAAGCCCTAGCTCCCTTAATCTCTGATCATAATCCATACTCTCTAAACCAGGCAGCATCCTGGTAAATCTCCTCTGTACCCTTTCCAATGCTTCCACATCCTTCCTATAGTGAGGCGACCAGAACTGGACACAGTATTCCAAGTGTGGCCTAACCAGAGTTTTATAGAGCTGCATCATTACATCACATCTCTTTAACTCTATCCCTCGACTTATGAAAGCTAACGCCCTATAAGCTTTCTTAACTACCCTATCTACCTGTGAGGCAACTTTCAGGGATCTGTGGACATGTACCCCCCAGGTCCCTCCACACTACCAAGTATCCTGCCATTTACTTTGGACATCCACAATAAGAGATTTCATTCTTGAAGAACTCACATTTCTCTCCCTTTGTGCACAGACTGTACTCACTCAGCCTGGGAAGCACTTTACCAAGGTTCTGGAGGTGCTCGTCATCATTTTTGCCAGTCATGATGATGTTACCAAAGTAACACTATGTTCCAGGATACCTTGGAGCACTTGGGCCTTTACTCTTTGCCAAATCGCTGGAGCTGATGTGATGCCAAAGATGAGACGATTATACTGGAACAATCCCTCGTGAGTGTTGTCTGTGAGGAACGTGACTCCTGCATCTCCATTCGCAGATAAGCTTGTAACAAATCAAACTTTGAAAGCCTCTTCCCACACGCCACAGGTGCAAAAATCTATTCGTGGCAGAGGATACTGCACGGTACGCAGCACAGGGTTGATGCTCACTTTGAAGTCCCAGTAAATGCGAACGGCTCTGGCCTTCCCGTTCTTGATCACTGGGACAAAGGGCATGACCCGATCACTCCACTCAGCCTTGGAGAGAACTCCAGACTTCTCCACGCACTGAGGTTCAGCAGCCACTTTGGACGTAGTGCGTAAGGCACTGGACGCACTTTATGGAGTTGCTGCTTCCAATGCTCTTCTCAAACACCTTCTCGTTAGCTTTGATCTGTTGATGCCACACTGAGAGCTTTGACTGTGTGCCAGTTTAGTTGGATTTTTCTCAAACCATTCACATCCAAAAAATGTTGGTCCTCACTCTTCAATACATAAATTTCTAAGTTGTGTTTGGCCTCCATACGTCACCTTCACTTCCAGTTTGCCTTTGGGAGACACTATTCTGCCTGGGGAAGTCTTTAGCATCACTGAGGTCTTCTCTAAAGAACAGTCTGTTGTAGTCAGCCTCTGGAATTATGGACAAAGCTGACCCTGTATCCAGCTCCATTTTCAGTTTTACACCAGACACATCCACTGTGATCCAGATGATTTTGTGATCTGGATCAGTAATACTACGCAGTTCTAGGCATAGCAATTCACCTTTGTCAGACTCTATGTTGTCTGATTCTGTCATACATTTGTAACTTCATGCATTTGCTTTTCACTCGGTTGTACTTTTCGTCTGCCTTGCACATTCTCTCTACGCTTTCTGCAGACTTTGTCTTTGAATTAAGTCATTTGCACCGTGGGAGGATATGTCACATTGATAACATCTTTGGCTTTTTGCATCATTCAGGGACATTTTGTGCATTTCACATTAGCACCCTTTACTGAAGTCTCTAATGACATTGCAGTGGTCAGTGCTCATTCTAAGATCAGGTCTCGTTTGGACAGTCGCCTCTTCTGAGTGCTTTGACAGTGCATGCCACACACAAGCCTGCCCTTTAATGCATCAGAAAGACCATCTATAAAGTCACAGTACTAGGAAAGTTTGTGCAGTTCTGCAATGTATTTAGAAATGCTTTCATCCTTTGACTGGTTCCCTTCGTAAAATCTAAATTTCTGAGCTGTGACCTGTGGTTTAGGGTGCAAGTGATTTTGTAAAATTGTAACAATCTCGTCGGCCGTCTTCTCAGGTTACGTGGGAGACTGTCCATCCTTGCACCTGTTAAGTGTAGGGTCTTTTCTTTGCTCCTCCAAAATTTGTGTTACAATACAGTTCAACCCTCTTGATAGACATCTCCCAGCTTTCATCAGTGCTATCAGATTCACCAATTCCCTGACTGAAGCCACTACTTTAACTTTAAATTCAGTGTTACTCACAGATCTTGCGGCTTTCGCGTGCTGTCTAACTCTCGCTATTTCATCCCATAACTGTCGGTGCAGCTGGTGCTATTTTCCGACATTCAGGTTCGTACTTGTCACCGGTTTGTTGTGACTCTGCACAGCTACATGTTGATTAAATAAAATCAGTATGCAGGAGGTGACTTTAGCAAGTGTATTCACATTACGCAGACAACATACCAATACATAACATTATAGATCATTATAGATCTATATATTACAGAAACATTGACTCTTTATTCTTTGCTATAGATGCTACCTCCAGCATTTTGTGTGTGTTATTCTGGTTTAACCCATCACCAACCAGAGCTTGTTCCTCTAGCAACACAGTAGTTTAGCATAGTGCTTTACAGCACCAGTGACCAGAGGCGTGAGGCCCGTTGAATCAGGAAGGGCTGTTACTCCCAATCAGACGCAGTGACTCCTGGTTTGGAGAGGAGCAGCCAGCAAGCCTGCGTTACTGCTCCATAAGCCGGTGCGTAGTTACAACTTCCGACACATTGCCCTTCTCAATGCTTTGATTTATGTGCAGGAGATGAGACGTTAAGTTGAAGCTGTGCAAGACATTGGTGAGGCCTAATTTGGAGTATTGTTGGTTTTCATCACCTACCTACAGGAAAGATGTAAACAATGTTGAAAGTACACACAGAACATTTAGAAGGATGTTGCCGGGTCCGGAGGACCTGAGCTATAAGGAATGATTGAAGAGGTTAGGACTTCATTCCTTGGAATGTAGGAGACTGAGATGAGATTTGATGGGAGACATACAAAATTATGAAGGTATAGATAGTGTGGAGTAGGCAGTGGATGGTTATATGAGCAGCTGGTGTGTATCTCAAATCTAGATTATGCAACCACTGACACCAGGCAGACAATCTCTGAAGAATATTGATAATGACTGGGGTCACCCGTCTTGTAAGGGCACTACCCAGAAGGCAATGGTAAACCACTTCTGCAGAAAAAATTGCCAAGGACAATTATGGTCACTGAAAGACCATGATCAACCACTTCATACGACACAGTACATAACAAATGAACGACAGTGTAAATGCAAGCAGGCCCTTTCCATTGAGGTTGGTTGAGACAAGAACCAAGGGTCATAGGTTAAGGGTGAGAGGTGAAACATTTAAAGGGACTTGAGGAGATACAGAGGGTTGTGTGAGTGTGGAACGAGCTGCCAGCTCAAGTGGTGAATGTGAGTTTGATTGCGACATTGGATAGGTACGTGGATGGGAGAGGCATGGAGGGCCATGGTCCGGATGCAGGTTGATGGGACTCTGCAGAACAACAGTTTGGCGTGGACTGGATGGTTGAACGTCTGTTTCTGTGCTGCACGGTAGAGTGTTTCCTTTCTCCTCCCACAGTCCAAAGGTTGTTAGGTTAACGTGTTGTTGTAAATTGTCTCGTAATTAATCAGGGATTGCTGTGCAACATTGCTCAAAGGGTCGGAATGGTTTACTCTGCACTCTATCTCAATAAATAAACAGAATTTTCTAAGGCTCCAGATAATCCGGGGTATTACTGTGGCTCTGTAAGAGACAGCGTTCTTTCCTCAAACTCAAAGCACTGTTGATGTTCTGTCATTCTAGCCCAGATGAAGGGTTTCGATCTGAACCTCCAGATGCCGCCTGACTGTGTGTCCCCCCCCCCCCCACCCCATCCCTCCAGTTGCTCTGTGCACTTCTCCTAGAATGACTTTCCTTTGAAAGGGCATTTGGACACTCCCAAATGGGGACGTGTAAAGGTCCAGAAAGCTAGGTGACTGCTTGTAGTCCTGCGTTTGCTGCTTTATCCTTGATCCAAGCTCAGCGTCTGTTTGGTGGGGCCTTGCAGAGCACATGGATTGCCAACAGGAAACTTTAGGACAGCACGTTTAGTATTTCTGCAACGACTACACGGGGTGAGTGGAAGAATTGGGGGATGTGTCATAGACAAGTACAGCCCAGAAGTAGGTCCTTCAGCCCATCTAGTCTGGCCTGAGCCAGTCAAACCACCTACTCCCATTGACCTTCACCTGGACCATACCCCTACCATCTATCTGAAAGTCTCTCAAATATCAAAATCAACCTCGTCTGCATCACTTGTAGTGGCAGCTCATTCCACACTCTCACTATCTGCTGAGTGAAGAAGCTTCCCCTCAAACTTCTCAGCTTTCACCTTTAACCCATGACCTCTGGTTGTAGTCCCACATAACAGTGGGAAAAGCCAGCTTGCATTTACCCTCCCTATGCCCCTCATAATTCTGTATACCTTTATCAGATCCCTTCTCAATTTTCTACATTCCAAGGATAAGTCCTAACCTATTCAATCTTTCCTTATAACTCAGGTCCTCCAGACCCAGCAACATCCTTGTGAATTTTGCTAAGTTATTAAAGGAACGATTCTGTAAAATATTTATATTTATTTTATTTCCTTTAGTACTGAGATTACATACTTTAAAACATTTGACACCACAGGTTATTATTCCGGACACAGCCCTACGATGAGAAATTATGCTGTTGTACTCAATAAGACTGGATTGGAAATCTGTAGGCCAGGCAATGGAAGCTCCTGTCCTGTACAGGACAGTTGGTGGGGTAAGGGAGTTCCATTCTCATTCTGGTGAATGGTGAGAGGGAATTACTGTTCACAGCAGATTGTAAGTTATTCCAGCCCATGACATTCATTAATGCATAGACGCCAGATTCTGCAGATGCTGGAAATCCGGAGCAACACACAAAATACTGGAAGAACTCAGCGAGTAAATAGAAAGGAATAAACAATTGACATTTTGTGCCAAGACCCTTCATCGGCCCGAAACATTGACCGTTTATTCTTTTCTATTACTTAGAACCTTTGATAACAAGTTTGGCCTTGGCCCAACACACCAACACTTTATCCGTCTCCAGCATTTTGTGTGTGTCACTATTGGTCATTTTGAAGGTTTTATTTTCATCCCACCCCCTTCCTGTGCCATGCCACCTTACAATGGACGGTTCTTATGTCCATCAAGCCTCAGCCTGTCACCTGCACCAATCAGATTGTGAAAACTCCTCAATAACTAATGAATAATTCTTCACTACTTTCAAAACTCTAATACATGTAAATCCAGGAAACAAAAAAAAATCAAAAGTAAATTAAAAATTACTTGTTTTAATGCCCTCAAGGTATTTTCTCCTGGGTTTTGTTCACTGGGGATCAACGTGTAACGCTTTGAAATGTCGAGGCTTTCCTGCAATGTTGGTACCCAGATCTGTAGCACCATGGGATATTACATTACATGAGACACAGTAAGGATATTTCTACAGGAACAGCAGATGGGTCTTTTTTCTGTGCTGAATTCTTCTCAGTGTTGTATGTGCAGCTTGGGAACACATGGTTAACAGTTAGACCTTCTACAGGAAATATGAAGACGTTTCTGCTATCAGGGTTGCGACTACCACTGTAGAATTTGAAAAAGAGTCAGGGTGACAAGGATTGAGTGGGTCTGATGCCAACTTCTGCTCCCATTATGCCTGTCCACTTGTGCACTGGCTCAGAGCTGTCTCAGTGAAGGATGGAAAGGGTTCACAAGTCTCCTCTGCTCTCACAAGGCCTGGTTTCTAGCCTCTTGCTGCTCTACCTTCCTTTGAATAGCTTGCAGACCATTTACATTACAGTAACGCGCACTTGCATTTCATTTCTAATAACGTATCATTGCCCCTGTTTTAACTTCTGCAAGTACATGCTCGGCTTACAGGGCACAGCAGCACAGAGACAACCTCTCCAGTCCGTCCAGTCTAGGGCTTCCCAACTTTGGGTCCACAGCAGAAAACAAAAGGTTGGGAACCCCTGGCCTAGTCCACAGACCTATTCAAACGTTCCCTACAACTGAGTTCCTCAAGCCCCGACAACATCCTCGTAAACGTTTCTCTGCATCCAAATGCCTAGTTCCATCCATCTGTGACTGGACCGCAGCAATCCATACCCCTCCCATCCGTGTCCATATCCAAACTTCTCTCGAGACGACATCGAACTTGCTCCGCCACTTTCACGGGCAGCTCATTCCATACTCTAACCACCCCGAGTGAAGAAGTTCCTCTTTAAACATTTTGCCTTTTACGCCCTTAACCCATGACTGCTAGTTCTAGAGTGGTCACCTGATCCAGGAATAGACAGGTGGGGATGGGGAGAAACTCATCAAAGCATCTGGTGGGGGTTAAGGTCAAGGAGCTGAGGGCTGGCTGACCCTTCACCAAGCTCCTTCTCCATCACCATGGAGACCTTGACCGATGCTGGAGTCTGTGGCAAATGTGGTGTTAGCATTCACTTTGAGAGGACCAGAATATAAAACCGAGCATATAATGCTAAGGCTTTATCAGATGTTGAACCAGTAACCCATAACCTCTAGTTCTAGTCTCATCCCACCTCAGTGGAGAAAGCCTGGTTGCATTTACCTATCTATACCCCTCATCAGTTGCACGCCTCCCCTCGTTCGATTCAATCTTTCCTCATGACCTCAAGTCCCTGACCTCCAAGAGGATCACCACCTTGTTGTTGGGATGGAAGGCTTGCGTGCCCCAATGACCCAGAGAGATATGTTGGCTGGAGTCTGGGCTTTATGCTTTGGCTCTTGGTAGACAAACATTGGCGTATCAGATATTTACCTTGTTCTCCCTCAACCCTTCCCACTCGAGAACTTGTTTTCTTACTTTCCCGGGTCTGTGTCAGTGACAGAAAACATTAACCCCTGCTTCTATCTCCATTGACACTGCCAAATCAGCAAAGTACCTGCAGCACAGATTTGCTCATCAGCTTTCTATATTTATTACCCCTGCTGTCTGTGCTTAAGCTTGTTTTGGGATATTTACTGTATTAATGACAAAATGCAAGCCACTGCTGTTAAGGACAGATTTAAGCTCTACAATGAAAGAGCTAAGTGACTATTGAAAGGCCAGATACAGTGGATGTGTCCAATAGGACTAGAGGACACAGCCTCTGAATATAAGGACCTCCCTTTAGAAGAGAGATAATCATAGGAAATACATTTGATCTGCCTACATCCATCGACCTGCACTGGGAATCTAGCCCTCCATCCCTATAAGCTATTCAAACTTCTCTTAAATGTTGAAATAGAACTCATACGCACCACTTCCACTGGCAGCTCATTCCACACTCTCACTACCCACCGAATGAAGAAGTTTCCCCTTATGTTCTCTTTAAGCATCTCACCTGTAACCCACGACCTCGGGTTGCAGTCCCACCCAACCTCAGGACTATAACTTCTTGGTTTAGAACCTTTCTTGCACAGTGGAATAACATTAGCTATCCTCCAGTCTGCTGTGGCCTTTCCTGTTGCTAAGAATGATTTAGGGCCCCGGCAGTTTCTGCACTTGCCTCCCGTAGGGTCTAAGGGAACATCCTGTCAGGAGGTTTGCCCCAGGATAGCAAGCACCTCCTCCCGTGTACTCTGTACACTGTCCATGAAGCTGATGCTGCTTTGCCTCACTTCACCAGACTCTGTGTCTTTACGAGGAGGAACTTCTTTGTGAACCTGTGGAATTCATTTCCACAGTCGGCTGTGGAGGCAAGAGGACGCGGCTGAGGAGGGGAAACAAATCAGCCATGATGGAATGGGAGAGCAGACTCAATGGGCCGACTGGTCTAATCCTTCTCCTGTGTCTGATGGTCTTATATGAGCTACCAGCAAAAGTCATTAGCTTCGAGTGTTAAACATTTCTCTCTCCACTGATGCTGACTGACCTGCTGTGTATTGTCTGTAGATTACGGTTTTATTTCAGGTTTGTCCTTAGACTGAGGTAGCTGTGTGGTAAAACCTGGATGAATGAGAACATATAGGAACAGTGCTGTGGAGCGAACTGGCAAGGGAATGAAAAGTTGTTTTGTTTGGTTGTACAGGATAACGAACTTGAAATTGAATGGTGTGTACCGCCTTCAGTGAAGGTACACGAGCCTTGTGCATTCACCCATCTATGGGTCACAGTTTTCACGTTAAATCCATCCGAAGACTGGGTAGTGGTACCGAGAGAAACTTCGGCTCTGAGCTAGACATAGGAGCCAAGCCAAGCCTCGGCCTCTGAGGCAGAGGAAGAAGTCTGTGAGGATGTCTGCCAGAGAAGGGGTTCTGTGTGGTTGGAGCGAGGGCCTCGAGAGACATGGTCCAAGGAGATTTCATGACTCTGCTCCCTGGGGTGTTCTGTTAGCAGCCAGCTCGGGGGGGCTCAGGAGCCTCTGTCTGGAGCAGGTGCATGGTCAGTTCTGTGGAACGAGAGCACAAGGTTACACAGAGCTGAAGCCTCACCCTAATAGCACTTTAACCAAATAGTTGCCTCTATGCCAGAACGTTCTGGTTTTAAACCTCCGTGCAGCTCTGAAAGAACAGTTAGACACATTGGGTGAGATGTTAAACCAAGCCCTCAAAAACATTTCCTGGCTCCACGGATGCCAGAGTATCAGCTTTTTGTCCCCCCTCCACCTCACCATGACTACTGTTGCTAAAAGGACATCAGATCATTATCTCAGTCTCGTCCTATGTTATCAGATAAGCACAGAACATGGAGCACAACGCAGTACAGGCCCTTCGGCCCACAGTATTGTGCTGACCTTTTAACCTACTCCAAGATCAATCTGACCCTTCGTTCTCACATAGCCCTCCATTCTTCTATCATCCATGAACCTGTGTAAGTAAATAGAAGCAGAATCAGGCCATTCGGCCCATCAAGTCTGCTCCACCTTTTCAACATGACTGATCCATTTTCCCTCTCAGCCCCAATCTCTTGCCTTCTCCCCATATCCCTTCATACCCTGATTAATCAAGAATCTAAAAAAACTCTCTGCTTCCAAGAACCTTGGCCTCCACAGCCGCTTGTGGCAACGAACTCCACAGAGTCACCACTCTCTGGTTGAAGAAAGAACTTGTCTCCTTTCTAAAAGAACAGCCCTCTATTCTGAGGTTGCACCCTCCAGTCCTAGACTCCCCCACTACAGGAAACATCCTCTCCATGTCCACTCTGTTGAGGCTTTTCAACATTTGATAGCTTTCACTGAGGTCGAATGTCTGTAAAGTATCTGGTCTTACAGTGGTGTGTAAAAAAAAACACTACCTCTGACATCCCCCCGTACTTTCCTCCCCTCCCCTTCTATTGCCTTTTCAAAGATTCAAAGTACATTTATTATCAAAGTACGTACGCAGTATACAACCCTGAGGCTCGTCTTCCCTACGGAAAGCCATGAAACAAAGACAGACCCTGGAACCCACAAAAAATATCAATCCCCCTCCCCCACGTGCGCAAAAATATCATACAAATGCCAATAAAGAGGAGCAAAAAACACAATATAAAGTACAGAACTGAAAGGGTATCTGTTCAGCTCAGAAACCAGACACACCACATAAATTGAACTAAAGGGTGCAATCCACAAAGAATGCCAATTAAACCTCGCCCAGGACCCAGAACCCTGGTGCTATCCTCCGGCCGCTGTGGGTGAGAGACTGTCACACACAGGAAACTTCCTCCAGCAGCAGCGTGCAGGAGAGGCTGGATGACTTCAAATCTTCCTCAGCATTAGATCGGCAAGAAATGGAATCAATCATGTCTGCCCTGGGGAGAAGCCTCTGGCTGCCCACTCTATCTATCCCTCTTATCATCTTTGTACACCTCTCATCCTCCTTTGCTGACTGAAGGCGGCTCGGGCTCCTTTGGAAGTTGACTGGCACAGGCAGCAGTTTGCTGTCCTCCAGTCATTATCCTGAAGAAAGTTAAGTCAGCTGTGGGGTGTTTAGTTCCTTACTTTGGGCCGCGTCTCCCTCTTCACAAAACAGCCTTGCTAAAACTGGTCATGACTTGGCTCGGGAGTGTGAACATAGATCACCGGTGTGCAACCTGTACTGTGACCGGAACTCAGCTCCCGAGTACGGACGTAGATCCCTGTACAGGCAGTCCCTGGGTTACATACCAGTTCCGTTCCTGAGTCTGTCTTTAAGTCGGATTTGGAACAAGTCCATCCAGTATTATTTAGCGTCAGTTCGTCAAACGTTTGTCTTAGTATATAGTACATATTTTACCTTTCTATGTATATAAAACACTTAAATGTATGTATTCCAATAATTAAACCACTGCGTTGCTTAGTACTAATTGTAGCTTTCATCGGGGCAGGGCGTTTCACATGCTCCATTATTCTCACTTTACCCGTTATCCTTTAAAATTGTTCCGATCGTTGACTGACTGTAGCCTAACGCTTTTCCAATGACCGATGGCGTTTCACCTCTTTCCAAACGCTTTATTATTTCCACTTTATTTTCAATCGCGATCGCTTCCCGTCCGTCAATGGAACAGAAACATTACGGGCAGCGGGTCCCGAGCTGCGCCGGCTCCCGAGGTCCGCTGGGTCCTAAGGACCACCGCACTGAGACAGGCTAAATGGCACAAGTGGGGGCTGTGCTGGGTTTGGGTATTTGATCCTCCACAATATTCCACGTGAGTATTTAAACTGGAGGTGGCAGTGTTTTTTTTTTTACGAGGTCGAGTTGCAAGCTCGATATTAACCCGGCACGGATGGTACGGGAGTCCCTGGATCGACATCAACCTGGCACGGGAGTGGACTGTCACTGGATCGCACTTCCGTTCTCGAGCCCAGCGCTGATCTCACTGCGCTACCATCCAACCGGAACGGAGTCAGGGTGAATCTTACTAAGAAAAATTTAAGCCAGATACAAAGTTAAACACTCAACACAGTGTCAACGGCAAAGACTTAAAATGGTGGACGGCGTCTCCTTCCTCGGTTCGTAAGTATGAGTTGTCCGTAAGTCGGACGTTCGTAACTCGGGGACTGCCTGTACTCTGCATCCGGTACAGTGACCGGGACTCGGCTCCTGAGTGTGGACATAGATCACTGCACTGTGCATCCTGTACTGTGACCGTAGATCCCTGTACTCTGCATCCGGTACAGTGACCGGGACTCGGCTCCCGAGTGTCGACGTAGATCCCTACACACGTGATCATGAAGTTGGACGCACAGCTTCTGCAGCCTGGACACAAAGCTTTGGCCTGTGCATCCATTGACACAAGACTATGGGACAAAGTTGACTCTGATTTTGGACACAGATTTCTAGCCCATGCAGCCAGTACTCTGTAATCACAATGCTTCACTTCGCTCTAAGGGAGAAAATAAACACAGGAATCCAAAAATTAGAGAGTGGCCTTACTCATTGGTGGGGTTGGAGTGAAAGGGTTGGCAGACGCGCTGGTTACAATGTTCCTCACTCGCTTTGTTCCAACACTGTGATGATCTGTAACTCCTGAAATATCCATTGCCTGCAGAGAAAAACATTTACATTAAGGGCAGCAAGCTAATATAGCGATTAGTGTAATACTACATGTGGCCCCCGTTTCTCGAATGTTTGCTTTACGACAGCTCGCTGTTACGAAAGACCTGCATTACTACCTGTTTTTGCTAACCAAAGAGGATTTTCGCTTTTACGAAAAAAGACGCCAGCTTTATACGTGTCTTTACCCTGAGAAAGACTACTATGATCGTGAAGCCTTGTGCAGGCAGTTGTGTGTGCATGCGTGTACGTGCTGATTTTTTCTCTCCAAATCGATTTTGGCTCGCTGTCTTCCTGATTTTGATAAGTGAAACTACACCGTACATACAATATTTCTACTTTATATAGGCTGTGTATTTATATCATTCCTGCTTTTACTATATGTTTGTGTTATTTTAGGTTTTATGTGTTACTTGGTTTGATTTGGTAGGTCATTTTTTGGGTCTGGGAACGCTCAAAAGTTTTTCCCATATAAATTAATGGTAATTGCTTCTTCGCTTTACCACATTTCGGATTACAAATGGCTTCATAGGAACGCTCTACCTTTGAATAGCGGGGAAACCTGTATTACAGCACCAGCATCTGGCATTCAGCTCCCCGCTGCCTGTAAGAAGTTTGTACATTCTCCTCTGTGACCGCAAAGCTTTCCTCCAGGTGCTCCAATTTCCTCCCAAAGGCTACAGGTTACGGTTAGTAAGTTGTGGGGATGCTATGTTGGCGCAAGAAGTGTGGCGACGCCCATGGGCTGCCCCCTGACGTCCTGAGACTGTGTTGGTCATTGGCACAGATGATGTATGTTTCAATGTATGTGAGTACATCACAATTAAGTCTACTTAGCCATTCGTCCATTTACCAACCAGCTACCAATCACGCGAAGAAGCTATAATCAAAACACATCGGATCCAAACATAAATAAAAGAGATTCTGTAGACGTTGGAAATCCAGAGCACCACACAAATTGCTGGAGGAACTCAGCAGGTCAGGCAACAAAAAGTGAAACTTCCTGGTCAGCAAACATTTTAAATCCAATTCTCATTCCTGATCTGACATGTTGGTCCATGGCCTCCTCTTGCTCCACGAAGAGGCCACCCCAAGGGTGGAGGAGTCACATTCTGTTTGGGTAGCCTCTAACCTGATGGCATGAATATTGATTTCTCCTTCCCTCCCCTTCCCTCTTCCTCTATTCCCCACTTTGGCCTTTTACCTCTTCTCATCTGCCTATCACCTCCCTGGATCCCCTCCTCCTTCCCCAGCTCCAGTGGTCCACTCTCCTCTCGTATCAGATTCCTTCCTCTCCAGCCCTTTACCTTACCCACCCAGCTGGCTTCACCTTCTAGCTATCCTCGTTCCCTCTCCCCCCGCCTTTTTATTCTGGCATCCTCCCCCTTCCTTTCCAGTCCTGAGGAAGTGTCTCTGTTTGAAATGTCAACTGTTTACCCTTTTCATAGACGCTGCCCGACCCGCTGAGTTCCTCCAGCATGTTGTGTGCGTGTAGAGCTTCAGATCCAAATATGTCACACTGAGATGGTGGTGAGGGTGTGGAACGAACTGTCAGCAGAGGTGGTGGATGCAGGTTAGATTCCAACGTTTAAGAGTAGGATCACGGATGGGAGGGGTATGGTCAGGGTGCAGGTCGATGGGATAGGCAGAGTAGCAGTTCAGCATGGACTAGGTGCGCCAAAAGGCCTGATTCTGTGTGTTGTTCTACCCACAAGCAGCTTAGCAACACCATCAACTGACATTCCAACCGGCTATGTCGGGAGACCATCAGCCAAAGTGGCAGAAGCCGGCAGCATCTGCGGAAAGAGAAACGACCGACGTTTCCGGTCTGTGACGCTCCTGCAGAGCTGACCAGATGGATCCCAAGTAGAACCAGAGACCTGAAGTAGACCCAAGTAGAACCTGTTCCTTGTTCCAGACACTTGCTGAGTTTTTCCCCGCATCAGCTGACGCAGGGTCCTGGCCTGAGATGTCGACTGTTGATTCATTTCCATAGATGCTGCCTGACCTGCTGAGTCCCTCCAGCAGTTTGTGTGTGTGTTCATCTACTGGGCACCTCGCTAGCCAATTAAAATCAGTCAAAGTCGAAGGAAACTTATTATCAAAGTACCTATTGTATATGTCACTATTTACTACCCTGGGATTCCATTTCTTGCAGGTATTCCTTTTCTTGCAGGTATTCACAGGATTATGTACTGCTCACATAGTCACTAACGAACTAACCAAGTAGCTTGGTACCCAGCTGATCTGGGATGTGTTGATAATTCAAACTACATTTATTATCAAAGTACGTATGCAGTTTACAACCCACAGACAACCTCGAAACAGAGAAACACCATGCAACCCATTCAAATAAAAAACATCAAACCACCACCCCCCCCCACACCAAGCACAAATTGCATAAAACAGCAAAAAAAATTAGCTCAAAACACAAAACTGGAAGAGTCCAGGCATATTTCAGTTCAGCAGGCTGCCCCGATTCAAAGTCACCCAAAGTAGCAACAAAAACATGGAACTACAGAGTCCAATGCAGTCCCTACCAGCAAATTCTTGTGCTCCGGACCATGCTTGCGTTTCAGGCTGCAGAGGGCACGTATCTGGAGTTCTTGCTGCTTCTGGTCTCCTGTGAAACTCTTCTCACTGAATGATCTGCTGTGTGGAGAAACAATCGACATATTTACAACCTGAAGGGCATTCACTCCCCCTGCACAAACAGCAAATGCCCTTGGACTTGATCAGCAAAAAAGTGACCTGTTCCCTTCCAGGTCCTGAAGAAAATCAGATGGAACTAGATTTAATTAACAGGAAAGTAATGAATACCAAAGTTGGGATGTTATGTTGAAGTTGATCACAAGATCAAGTTTCTGTAGGGACTTTAGGAGTTGTGATGTTATCTTGAAGTTGTATAAGACATTGGTGAGGGCTAATTTGGAGTATTGTGTGTGGTTTTGGTCACCTACCTACAGGAAGGATATCAATAAGACAAAGAGTGCAGAAAAAATTCACAAGGATATTGCCAGGACCTAAGTTATTGGGAACGGTTGAGTAGGTTAAGACTATTCCCTGGAACGTAGCAGAAAGAAGGGAGATTTGATAGAGGTATACAAAACTATGAGAGGTATCATTCAGTATGTACCTTGCATATGAAATGGGCAATCATGGTCTTTCCATGACCATGGTTGTTTTCTACAGAATTGGTTTGACAGTGTCTTTACAAGACAGCTGACCCAGCCATTATCAATGAGATTGTCAGAGAGATTGTCTGCCTCGGGTCAGTGCTCACATAACCAGGACTTGTGATCTGCACTGGCTGCACATACGACTGTCCACCACCTGCTCCCCTGGCTTCACGTGACCCTGAGTGGGGGCTAAGCAGGTGCTACGCCTTGCCCAAGAGTGCCAGCAGAGGGTAGGAGTGCCTTACACCTCCTTTGGTAGGGACGCATCTCCACCCCACCACCTGTATTATCACTGGCATATATAATGAAATTTGTTGTCTTGCAGCAGTAGTACAATTCAAAAATTAAGAAATCAGCTGATAAAAATATTACTGTAAGTTACAACAGAACAGCGCAGGTCCTTTGGCCCACAATATCGTGCTGACGTACACCAGGAACGATCTAACCCTTCCCTCCTCCATTATCCATGTGCCTATCTAGGAGTTCCTTAAATGTTCCTAATGCATCTGCTAGCACCACCCCGGCAGCCCATTCCACACACCCACCACTCTCTGTGTAAAAACATTCACATCTTGCATCCTCTCTAGACGTTCCTCCAATCACCTTAAAGTTGTGCCCCCTTGTATGGGTGGTGGGGTGGAGAGACATCAAAGCACTCCTCCCCTCCGCTAACCAGCGGGTCACCCTTGGGCGAGGTGAAGCACCTGCTAAGCCTCTCCCTCCCCGGATCAGGGTCACGCGAAGCCATGGGAGCAGGTGGTGGACGGTCATACGAGCAGCAAATGCAGATCACAAGTCCTGGTTATGTGATCAATGACACCAGGCAGACAGTCTCTGGAGAGTATTGATAATGGCTGGGGTCACCCGTCTTGCAAAGACGCTGTCCAGAAGAAGGCAATTAAAAACCGCTTCTGTAGAAAATTTTGCCAAAAACAATTATGGTATGGAAAGACCAGGATCACCCATGTCATACGACATGGCACAGAATGAATGAACAAACCTTGTATTAGCCATTTTCACACTGGGAGAAAGTCTTTGGCTGTCTAGTCGATCTACACCTCTATCAAGTCACCTCTCATCCTCCTTCACTCCAAAGAGAAAAGCCCTAATTTATTCAACCTATTGTCATAAGACATGCTCTCTAATCCCAGCAGCATTCTAGTAAATCCTCTCTGCACCCTCCTTAAAGCTTCCACATCCTTCCTGTAATAAGGTGACCAGAACTGAATACAATATTCCAGGTGTGGTCTAACCAGGGTTTTATAGAGCTGCATTGTTATCCTGCAGCTCTTGAACTCAATCCCCTGAATGACGGCCATCTTCTGGAGGGCTCCTTTGAGGTCCCAGCAGCAAGGTTTTAGTGTCAAACAGACCTTTCAGCAGAAACTATCCTCATAATTGTTACAATAATAAGACAATTTACCAGTAAGCCTCATACCTGTCCTTGGATGGTGTGCGCTGGCTGCTCTCACTCTCTGTGCCTCCAGCGTCCAATTGGTTAGTGGTCTCGAACCCCACTCCAGCCTTTGGCGTTGCTGCATCCTGCCCAGTACCAAGCGACTCACAGACTCCCGTCTCCACAGGACTGGCAGTGTCCTGGGGCTGGAATATCGCACGGAGGGCTTTCTCCACCGTCGGAGTAAATCCCGGCCCTCCGAACACAAGGGGTTGGTTGCTGGGGCCGTACGCCTGGATCTTGCCCTGACTAGGGCTGACGCTGCACTGCTGTGAGATGACGGGGTCTCCTGCCGCACCAAGGACTTCAGGCTGCGCTGGTTGCGAGCCGCTCAACACTTTAGGTTGCGTGCTCCTGCAGTCGGTCAGCAGTTTGGCCAGACCTCGACTGTCCTGCCGTTTGCTGGCGCTCTTGTTGGACTCTGTCTCTGGGTGATCACTAGGGCAGACCAGACCCTCTGTTCCTTCCATCAAAGACTCAAAGCTGTTCAGCTGGAAGTCTTCTTCCATGGAGATGTATGGTGCCAACATCTCCAGGTCCATGTCCTGCAACTTCTGCAAACACCAAACACTAGATTATTAAAACAAAATAGAGCCACCCTCTGGCTAAAGAAATTCCTCATCTCTGTTCTAAAGGGACATCTTTCTACTGAGTCGATGCCCTCTGGTCCTCAACTCTCCCAGTATAGGAAACATCCTTTCCGCACCCACTCTTTCCAGGCCTTTCAATATTGGACAGGTTTCAATGAGATTCCCCCTCTTACTTCTTGAACGCCATAAAACGCTCCCCACAGGTTAACCCTTTCACTCTCACGTGCCTCCTCTGGGCTTTCTCTAATGCCAGCACAATCTTTCTTAGATAAGGGGCCCAAAACCACCCAAGTGCAGTCTGCCCAGTATCTTATAAAGTCTTAGCATCACATTCTTGCTGTTGTATTCCAGGCAGCTTTGATATTCACTCTGCCTCCTGATATTCAATCAGCCAATCTTCTATCCACCCCAATATTTTTCCTGTAATAGCATGGGGTCTAATCTTGGTTTATATGATGAATAAAACTAATCTTTATCCCACTGCTTGGATCTCGTATGCAAGCCGATCTTCGGTTGAATACTAGCTCAAGTGTATGACCCTGCATCATCTTCTTCGCAAGGGCTGTCCCGTGTCCTCTCCACTAGTAGAGAAGACTGGTAGCTCGGGTTGGCTGCATGTTGGGTTGTTCACCGAGCCCGGTGGCTAGGTTTCATCATCAGCCGAGGTGATACCGAGTGTTGTTTCTGCCGAGGCCTCGTGTCTATGTTGGTCCAATATTGATTGGGTGCTGTCAGGCTGGCCTCTGGTCTCTGCTGGCTGAGAGACGAACCTCTGTATTTGTAGGATCAGGACTGATGGTGAACCGTGGACACTCAAGGAACCAACCCTCTGAACGGCCAAGGATCCCAGCCAGAAGAGATCACCCAGCTATCCTGGTCAGCCGGGACCCAGTGGAGACTTGTGGCCAGCTTGACAGTCGACCAATCAGAACAATGAATTGGACCAATATAAACATGAACACTCGCCAGAAACAACACTCCATCATGCACTGACGGACAACTGGTGACAAAACTTTTGCGGCCTCACCTCCATGCTCGGCGAAGAACCCTACAAGCAATAGTGTGTTTTTTTTCCCATGGAGGGTCGTGGCTGCATAGAGTCCACTGCCGGGGGTGGTGGTAGAGGCGGATTCACTGGCGACTCTTGCATGGGCACACGGACGGGAAAGGAGTGGTGGGCAGTGTGGAAGGAAACAGTTGGGTTTATTTTGGGGAAAGTTGGGAGGGTTGGCATGGCTTTATGGGCCAGAAGGGAGGCGTAGGGGGTGCCTGTGCTGTGTTGTTCGGTTGTACAGCAGTTAGTGCAATTCTATAATAGCGTCAGTAGCCCGGGTTCGATTCCCACCAGTTTGTATGTTCTCCCCATGTCAGTGTAGACTTCCACAAGGTGCTCTGGTTTTCTCCCATAAGACATAACAGGTCAGTAAACTTAATGGTCAAATGGGTGTAATTGGGCAATTTGGGCTCATTGGTCAGTAGGCCCTGTTACCGTGCTGAATCTTCAAATAAAAATAAAAGTTCAAAGTAAATGTATTGTTAAAGTACACATACAAACCCTGAGATTCATTTTCTTGTGGGCAAATCAATAAAACTATAGAATAATCACCATAAAAGAATCGCACCAACTTGGACCAGAGTGCAGCCTTCCACCCAAAACACCGCAACTGACCCTTTTCCTGGAAAGGTTCTGCTCACCGTCCTATCCTGGATTTTGAGTGAGATGCACGTTGGCACTGTGGCCTAGTGGAGAGCCAGTATCTGACCAGAGGAGGTTTGGAAAAGTCTAACAGTGGCTCAGTATTGGCCGCAATTGGTCATGGACCAATTCCGATAAGCGAAGCGTCTTGTGGGGCCTAGATTGAGAACCCCTGTGTTCAACAGTAATCATCGTCTTAGGCCCTTCCATGGTCAATATAATCCCACCTCAACAGCCATAAGAGCTCACAAGCATGTTGCTGGACTTGAGGACCCGAGTTATAGGTTAGGACTTTATTCCCTAGAACAGGGCATCCCAACCTGGGGGTCCAGGTTGCAGTTAACAGTGGCATAAAAAAGGTTGGGAACCCCTGCCCTAGAAAATAGAAGATTGAGAGGAGATTTGATAGGGGTAATACAAAATTATGAAGGTTATAGATTAGGGTAAACATAAACAGACCTTTAGCACTGAGTGGATCATGGGTTAAGGGTGAAAGGTGAAATATTTAAGGAGTATCTGAGGGGGCACTCCTTCGCTCAGAGCATAGTGAGAGTGTGGAACGAGGTGCCAGTGAAGTGATGGATGCAGGTTCAAATGAAACATTTAAGAGAAGGTTGTATAGATACATGGATGGGAGGGGTATGGAGGGTTATGGTCCAGGTGAAGGTAGTTGTGCTGTAGTCTCTAAAACTCTCTCCTCTGTAATGATCTAACCACCCTCCTGCAACATCTGATACTTACCGAGTTGGTGGTGTCACCTGACCTGGTGACCACAGTCTCCCGTCTCTCCGCCTGGGCGGATCCGTCCCGTGGCCCTGGCTCCGTACCGCTGGGTATCGGCTCCAGCCGGTGGTTGAAGATGGGTGAGAGTAATTTGCAGAGCGCGGGGCTGCAGAACTCCTCAGGCATCAAAGGCTCCTCGCCGCCTTCTGAGAGCTTCCTGGTAAAGTGGAATGCGCTCGAATCCAGCCGGTCTGGACACACAAAGGGAAGGTGTAGGTGAGGAGGACAGGGGTCACCTTTAGTCCAAGTTCATCCGTAATTCAGCACAGGAACAGGCCCTTCGGCCCATAAATACCTGTCTAGCCCGCTCCCACTGACCAACACTGAGTACAAGCTCATCTTGATTCACATATCATCCAGACTTTTAAACGTTTATTTGGCAATACCGCACAGAGCAGGGTCTTCCAGCCCTTTGAGCCATGCCACCCCAGCATCACCAACAAACTCAATTAATCCTAACCTGACCACGGGACCATTTACAATGACCAATTAACCTACGCAGTACACCTTCGGACCACGGGAGGAAAATGCGGCACCTGGAGGAAATCTACACAGTCACGGGGTGAATGTAGGAACTCCTTAAGGATGGTGCTGGCGGTTCTGTGACCACTGTCGCCAGGCAAACAATCTCTGAAGGGTGTTGATAGGGACCGGGGTCACCCGTCTTGTTAAGACACTGCCCAGAAGGAACCACTTCTGCAGAAAAATTTGCCAAGATCAATCTTGGCCAAGGAGACCTTGACCGCCCAGGTCATATGACACGGCACAAAGTGATGATGAGTGGCCTAATAAACCTTTCCAATAACTTTACAGTTTCTGCCTCTGTCTACAAGTTCTCCAGGTGAAAGTCTCTGAATACCTCAGCGACACCCTTCATGTTGCAGGAGGCTCATGAAGCCCCATGGGTGTTGATGGATACGTCTCACTGGGAGGGTCTCCAAGCCCCACGGTACCTGTTAAATCCAGGGAGATGACGATATCGACACAGCTCTGTGCCAGCTCATCCACGCCAGTGGGATTGTCCTTCCTCTGGGCGAGCAGCTCCTGGGTTTTCCCGGGATCGACTGCGGGCTCCTGGTGACTTGTGTTCTGGTCCAGGGAGAGGATGAGAGTGTCATCTACTACCTCACTATAGGGAGACAGGGGAAGACAGTCATTAAATATCACCCCTCAACCTTCTTCTCTCCAGAGAGAAAAGCCCTAGCTCACTCAACCTATCCTCAGAAGACACGCTCTTGAACCCAGGCAGCATCCTGGTAAATCTCCTCTCTAAAGCTCTCACATCCTTCCTGTAATGAGACGACCAGAACTGAACACAATACTCCAAGTGCACTCTAACCAGGGTTTTATAGAGCTGCAATGTCACCTCACAGCTCTTGTACTCAATCCTCCAGCTAATGAAGACCAACACACCTTGCACCTTCTTGACTACCCTATCAACTTGTGTGGCAACTTTGAGGGATCAATGGACATGGACCTCAAGATCCCTCTGATCCTCCACACTGCTCCGAATCCTGCCCTGTAGTCTGAAATTTTAAAGGATGTTTGGAAAACTAACTAACATTAGCATGGAGTTTTAGAGCAACTAAATATTCCACGGTGCTTCTCCGGAGGATCTCTGGGAGAAATTAAACTCTGAAGCTAGGTAAGCAAGGAGTAGATTTAAGGTGAAGAAAGGTTTGAGATGTGGAGACCAAGGGAGAGACTAGGGACGGACTTGGTTGCTGCCAGTGCTGGTGAAGTTCAGGGTGATGCCAGGCCAATGTTGGAGGGACACAGGCTACGGTACAAGTGTGAGGCACCCAGTTCAAAGTCCTGGGGTTAATACCGGACACAAACATTGAAGACCGGATGGTCAAAGCTCATGGGCTGGTGTGACCAGACATCTGGGGTAGGGACACCGGATGCAGCCTGTCTTGGGTTTGGAGGTGTGTGTGTGTGGGTGTGCATGTAAGTGTGGGCATGTATTGCAGAGACAATGTTGTTGGAACTCAGCAGGTCAGGCAGCATCTATGGAGAGGAATAAGAGCTGATGATTTGAGCACTTTATGCGTGTCACTCTGGATTTCTGGCATCTGCAGAATCTCATGTTTGTAAAATGAGACAGTGGTGAGATACAAACTTTAGGTTGAGGAATTTTAAAAGTTTGCCCTGACCCTACAAGTCTTCAAACTGCCCACGATGTCAGGACCTCCTTTCTCCAAGACATCTCCCATTTCTGCTGAGAACTTACCTGAGCACGTAGTTAATGCAGACGATGCTTTCAGGCTTAAAGTTGTCCCCACTGTAGATCACAGTGGCTTGTGTCTCCAACCAAACGTACCCTCCATTCTTGGCCAGAAAGCGGTACTGCCCGGAGCTGACCTGCCCCTTATTCAGCACTGTGGAAGCAAACGCAAAGGACGGTTATACCCAGTCACCTGTCGGCATGTCTTGTACCACAAATGCTGTAGATGGCAAAACCCAGAGGTTTAGGGTGTGACCTTACAGATCCGTTTGTCATAAAATTATGGGATCACCACTCAGCCATGGTATAGCAAAAGTACATAAAAAATTGACCAACACAAGAGATTCTGCAGATTCTGGAAATCCAGAGCAACGCACAGAAAGTACTGGAGGAACTCGGGGGCTAGGCAGAATATTGCCAAGTTTTAAGGGACTAAGTTATAGTTTCAGTGGGTAAAACCCTCCCCACCATTGAGCACATCTAAAAGGAGCACTGTTGCATAAAGCAGCATCCATCATCAGGGACACCCACCATCCAGGACATGCTCTCTTCTTGCTGCTGCCATCAGAAGGTACAGATGTGCTGGGGACAGCCCGCAAGCATTGGCACACTCCTGGCACCAACACAGCACCCAGAGGAATCTGGGCAGTCACAGGAAGAATGTACAAACTCCTTCAGACAGCGGTGGGAATTGAACACCGATCAGGCTCTCTAAATCGTCAAGGGAACTACTGCACTGGCGTACCATGTTTTTATTTTGTTCAATAACACTTCCGTAAGGCAGCTCAAAAGGCGCCGTACAAATGCAAATTCAGTGCTGCTGCCTGCAGAACTGTACCAGGCACCGTGTGCTGACAACCTTTGGACGGGGTGACGTTCAACACTGTGCTCGATAAGCAACAGCTCTGAATACCTTTAAAGAAATGTACCCAGAATACAGCCCCTGGACACCATCCAAAGTAAACTTGTTTTCACAGCAGTCAGTGGCTGACATGCACTTTGGTTAGTGAGAGGGAAAACAAGATGTTCTGGGGAGCCCCTCCCAACATCCACAGCCTGGGACAGAGGAGGAGATCATAATCTGCTCTGCCACATGAAAAAAACAAGCTCAGGAGTGAGAACAGCATTGAATGAGAGGGAAAGGGCAAAGGTAGGAGGGAGGAGGAGAGGTAGACCAATAAGACATAGGAGTAGAATCAGGCCATTCGGCCCATCAAGTCTGCTCCACCGTTCCATCATGGCTGACTTATTTCCCCCTTCAACCCCATTCTCCTGTCTTCTCCCCGCAATCTTTGACACCTTTACTGATCACGGACCTATCGATCTCTGCTTCAAATATGCTCAACAACTTGGCCACAGTTTTTGAGGCAACAAATTCCACCGATTCACTACCCTCTGGCTAAAGAGATTCCTCCTCATCTCTGTTCTAAAGGGACATCCTTGCATACTGAGGCTGTGCTCTCTGCTCCTAGACTCCCCCACAATAGGAAACATCCTCTCCACATCCACTCTATATAGGCCTTTCAACATACGATAGGTTTCAATGAGATTCCCCCCTTCCCTTATTCTTCTATCAAACGTTCCTTATACACGATCCTGTTCGATCCCAGAATCGTTCTTATGAACCTCCACTGGAGCCTCCCTAACGTATCGTTTCTTAGATAAGGGGCCCAAAACTGCTCCCAATACTTCAAGTGTGGTCTGACTAATGCCCTATAAAGCTTCAGCATTAATTACATCCTGTTTTGTGGCCTAGTTTGCATACGATATGAAGAATGGATAAAAGATGGAATACGGTGTTGTGACGAGTACTGTCATGCACTTTGGTAGAAGAAATAAAAGGGTAGACTATTTTCTAAATGGAGAGAAAATCCAAAAATCTGAGGTGCAAACAGACTTGGGAGTCCTTGTGCAGGTCAACTTGCAGATTGAGTCATTGGTGAGGAAGGCAAATGTGATGTTAGCCCCCATTTCACGAGGACTGGAATATAAAAGCAAGGATGTAATGCTGGGCTTTACAAGGCGTTGTTCAGGCCTCACTTAGATAAGGGTCCCAAAACTGATTGCAATCATCTGAGAAAGGGTGTGCTGATACTGGAGAGTTCAGGAGGTTCACGAAAATGATTCCAGGATTGAAAGGATTAACGTATGAGAAGTGTTTGATTTCTCTGCGCCGATACTGGAACTCAGAAGAATGAGGGGTGATCTCATTGAAACCTATCAAATGTTGAAAGGTCTTGACTGATGTGGAGTGGATGTTTCCAATAGTGGGGAAAGAGTCTAGGACCAGAGTACACAGCCTCAGACCAGAAGGATGTCCACTTAGAGCAAAGATGAGGAAGAATTTCTTTATCCAGGGGGTAGTGGATCTGTGGAAATTGTTGCCACAGGGGGAGGCCAGGCCATTGGGTATATTTAAGATGGAGGTTGATAGATTCTTGATTAGCCAGGGATACATGGAGAGGGCAGGAGAATGGGGTGGAGAGGGTAATGGATCAGCCATGGTAGAGCAGACTCAATGGGCCAAGTGGCCTAAATCTGTTCCTATATTTTATGGTCTATTATATTCTAGTCCTCTGGAAATGAATGCTAACATTGCTTTTGAATTGCTTACCACTGACTCAACCGGCAAATTAACTTCAAAATTATATCCCGGGGTGGGGTGGGCATGGAGGAGAAGGCAAGTCTCTACTGACTGAAGTTTCCAAAGTGATAAGGGTGTGCGGTGAAGAGCTGACCTGGGTCTAGTGGTCAAGCTCTTTAACCTTAACCCCCAACCAGTTTCTCTCCCAGTCACTTCCAGTAGTGTCTAATCCTGGATCAGGTGACAACTTGTCGTTCTGGTGAGACACGGGATGGCCGGTGGTGGGATTCTTGCACTATCTATCAGACACTGAGCTGTGCTCCCCACACTCGGCCAGCCAGGGACACAGCTCAGTTTCCTCTGCTCTCTCTGGTGGACCGTGACAGAGCAGAAACCAGAGTGATACAGTGCAGACGAAGGGTCTCAGCTCGAAACGTCGGTCATTTATTCCCATCCACAGATGCCGTCTGACCTGCTGAGCACGCTCCGTATTGCTCTAGATTTCTAGCGTCTGCAGTAGCTCGTGTCTATGGAACAGCGCCGCACAGAAACAAGCCCTTCAGCCCATCTAGCCTATGCTGAACTGGTATTTTGCCAAGTCCCAGCAACCCGTGTCTGGACCATAGCCCTCCATACCCCTCCCATTCATGTACTTATCCAAACTACTCTTAAATGTTGCAGTTGAACCCACATCCACAACTTCCATTGACAGCTCGTTCCACACTCTCACCACCCTCTGGGTGAAGTTGTTCACCCTCATGTTTCCCTTAAACATTTCACCTTAACCCATGACCTCTAGTAGACATCTCACCCAACCTGAGGGGGAAACGTCTGCATTCACCCTATCTAAATCCCTCATAAACTCACTATCTCTTCAATTTTCCCCTCATTCTCCACTGTATTCAACCCTTCCCTATAGCTCAGCCCCTCAAGATCCAACAACATTCTTGTAAATTTCCTCTGCACTCTTTCAATGATTTTGACACATTTCCTGTAGGTAGGCGCCCAGAACTGCACACCATACTCCAAATTAGGTTTCACCAATGTTATATACAATTTCAACATAACATCCCAATTGCTAACGTCCCACCAGAAACTACCTACAGATTTGGTGCGTCTTGGTCATGTGGTCAGAGTCCAGCGAGTGGTAGAATTCATAGGCGGTGCGTCCGAGCAGCAAGTCCGGGCGGTGGCCACAGAGCTCGGTGATTCTGTAGAGAGAGAATCAGAATCAGGCTGGGCGCTACCTCATCATCAGTCATTCCCCCCCCACCGCCCAACCTCGTCAGCCGACGTTCTCCCCCGTCAGTGATCACCCTCTAGTCCGTCAGTGATCGCTGTTGCCTCCAATCCCAAACTCCAGCCCACCTCAACTATCTGCCGCTAGAACACTTAATGCCAAGCTTGCCCATTCCAATCCCCTCGTCAGCTGGACTCCCGCCAACTCCCACTCAGTTTTCACTAGACTAGGATTATTTGCCATGCACTCTCAGTAGATACTTTATTAGGTACACCTGCTCACTAATGCAAGTATCTAATCAGCCAATCACGTGGCAGCAGTCAACACATAAAAGCATGCAGACACGGTCAACAGGTTCAGCTCAAACATCAGAATGGGGAAGAAATGTGCTCTAAGTGACTTGGACTGTGGAATGATTGTTGGGGGAGGTGTGGATGAAGTAAGAAGCTGGGAGGCGACAGGTGGAAAAGGTAACGGGCTGGAGAAGAAGGAATTAGAAAGTAGGGGAAAGTGGACCATGGGAGAAAGGGGTGATTCAGGGGAAGAGATGGCAGCTGAGAAGACAGGGGCGAGAAAAGAACCAGAATGTGGAATGAAAGAAAGTGAAGGGGTGGAAAATTATTGTAGGTTAGAGGAATTGGTGTTCATGTCATCAGGTTAGATGCCACACCAATGGAATATGAGATATTTTACCCCTCTCCCACCCACCCACCTTCCCCCTCACCTGGCATCAGCTATCACATGCCAGCTGTTCTCTCCCTCCAGCTAACTTATTCTGGCTTCTTCCCCTTTCCTTTCCAGTCCTGAAGGGTCGACCTGAAACACTGACTGTTCACTCCTCTCCATAGATGCTGCCCGACCTCTGAGCTCCATCACTATTCTGTGTGTTGCTCTGGATTTCCAGCATCTACAGAATCTCCTGTGTCTGGCTTCCCTTTCACCTCTTCTCCTCACCTCCCTCTAGTGCCTCTCTTCCTTCCCTTTCACCCATAGTTCACCCTCCTCTCCTCTATCAAATTCCTCCTCCTTCAATCATTTAACTCTTCCACCTATCACCCGCCAGCTTGAACTCCTCCCCTCACCTCAGACTTTATTTTGGCTCTTCCTTTCCAGTCCTGATGAAGGGTCTTAGCCCAAAATGTCAACTATTTATTCCCTTCCATAGATGCTCCCTACCTTGCTGAGTTCCTCCAGCATTTTGAGTGTGTTGCAAATACACTGAGTGGCCTCTTTATTAGAGACACCTGCTCATGAATGCAAATATCTAATCAGCCAATCGTGTGACAGCAACTCAATGCATAAAAACATGTAGACATGGTCAAGAAGTTCAGCTGTTGTTCAGACCAAATGTCAGAATGGGGAATAAATGACTGTGGAATGATTGCTGGTGCCAGATGGGGTGGTTTGAGTATCTCAGAAATTGCTGATCTCCTGAGATCTTTATGCAGAACCAGAGGGTGGTGCCAAGTACAAAAAAGCATCCAGTGAGTGGGTGAAAACACTCTGTTAATGAGAGAATTCAGAGGAGAATGGACAGATTAGTTCAAGCTGACAGTAACTCAAATAACCACACGTTACAACAGTGGTGTGCAGAAGAGCATCTCTGAATGCACAACATGTTAAACTTTGGAATGGATGGAGTACAGCAGAAGACCACACTGGGATCCACACAAGAGGCTACTGAGGGCAGCTGCTTCCTTGTCTTTGGTTTGTTTTTCTTTTGAAACTGAAACTTTGTGGAGTGGTGCCACACACAGTCTATGTTGTAACAACGCCAAGGATAATATCTACAAGACAACATGTGCTGGAACAGCCCCCAGTACCGGCTCAATAACCCAGGCCCCTGCAGCGAGGCACGGATTACCCAGTGTGAAATGCACTGGAAAGGTCACGTTGCTCTCCTGACCAGATCCCCAGAACACACTGAGAGCTGGGTCACGGACAGAGCAGAGATCCGAGGATGTTCCCACCGATTCCCAGGTCTTCACAGCCCAAGGGGAAGGAGCAGGAGCGACATTCCCTTCCAGAGGTCATATCCTGGGGGGCGCAGACAAACCCATGGAAGGCACACTGCCCACCATCTGTTCGCACACATCCCACTTGTGACGGAGTCTGCAGTTCCCACAGTCTGCATGAACGCTAGCTCACTTCTTTTTTTTGCTCTTTTTACACTGCTTTTTAATTTTTTACATACATTTCTTATTGTAATCTTAGATACTTTTTATTATTATGTATTGCAATGTACTGCTGCCACAGCGACCTTCATGACATATGGCGGTGATATGGAGTGGTACAGTAAGTTAATTAGTGATTGTAAATTGTCCTGTGATTAGGCTAGGGTTAATTCGGGGGATTGCTGGGCGTCGTGGCTCGAAGAGTGGGAAGGACCTGCTCCGTGCTTTATCTCAATACGTAATTATCAAACCTGATTTCTGATGCCTGCAAGTGCGAGAATCCGGTGCCAGGGACTGGCCTGCCCTGGACATGCAGGTGTGTCTGTGCTGTTGCTTTGCTGGGCATTGTGGCCAGGGGAGTGTGTCGCTACTACAGCACCAGTGACCTGGGTTCAATTCTCGCCACTGCCTGTAGGGAGTTTGTACGTTCTCCCCGTGACTGCGTGGATTTCCACCGGGTGCTCCGGTTTCCACCCGCGGCCCAGAGGCGTGGGGACAAGTCCGGGTTAGTAAGTTGCGGCGTGAAGCATGGCGACACCTGTGGGCTGCCCTCGGCACATCCTCAGGAGTGCTTGTTGTTAATGCAAACCACACACCTCACTGATTCAGCAGTCCCAGACCCCCAAAGACTGCTTGAGAACACACTCTAGCATCACGGTACCAAGTGCTCAGCCATAAAAAACAGCTCTGTTGCTCTATTTTCAGCCTAGGCTGGCAGCCTGCCAGTGTACAAAACATTCCGATCTACAAAAACAGCAGCGGTCAGGAATTTAACCTCTCAGGCTCATTCCCTGCTTTTCTTCACGTATCCTAGACACGTTCAGCTGAAGGAAAACCGATACGATCACTGCAGCCCCTTTCCTACCCCCTCAGCCTCTGTGACCACACCCAACCCCTCCCAGGGCTTTACACCGAGGCTTGCATTCATCTCTGGGAGTGGTATCTTGGGGGCTTCAAATCATTAAAAAAAAATACTTCCTTGTCATTTGGGGACCCAAACAATCCTTCCAGGTGAGGCAACACTTCACCTGCGAATCTGCTGGGGTTGTCTACTATGTCTGGTGCTCCTGATGTGGCCTCCTCTACATTGGTAAGGCCCGTCATAAATCAGACCGAGCGCCTCCACACCGTCTGAAAAAGGCAGAATTTCCCGGAGGTCAAACATTTTAATTCAAATTCCAATTCCCATTCCAATATCGGAGTCCATGGGCTCCTCTTGAGCCAAGATGAGGCCACACTCAAGGTGGAGGATATATATTCCGCCTGGGTACCCTCCAACCCAATGGCGTGAATATTGACTTCATCCCAGGTGAAAAAAAAGTCCTTCCATCTTCTTCTAATCCCCACTCTGGCCTCTTCTCATCTCTCCCCGCCCTTTCTCCTCTGGTCCACTCAGCACTCCTATCAGATTCCTTCTAGCTATCCTCCTTCCTCTCCCCAGACCTTTTTATTCTGGCATCTTCCCCCCTCCTTTCCAGTCCAGCAGCAGGATCTTGGCCTGAAACGTCGACTGTTTATTTATCTCCATAGATTGTGCCTGACCTGCTGAGCCCCCTACCCCAGCATCTTCCATGTTGCTTCCTTGTCATTAGTTCATTCCTGTTTGTGGGATTGTGTTCACTGACAGACCACCACATAACCTGTAGCACGATGGAGAGGATCTGCATTGGAGATAAAGCTTTTGGAATTTCTCATCTTTCCACCATTCATTTAGCTCAGACAGAAATTCCTATTTAACTCACAATTTCATTATCACCGGCATGTGATGTGAAATTTGTTAATTTAGCACCAGCAGTTCAATGCATATATTGAATAGATTTTTTAAAACGTGCAAAAACAGAAATACAGTATATTTAGAAAAAAGTGAGGTAGTGTCCAAAGATTCAATGTCCATTTACAAATCGGATGGCAGAGGGGAAGAAGCTGTTCCTGAATCGCTGAGTACGTGCCTTCATGCTTCTGTACCTCCTACCTGATGGTAACAGTGAGAAAAGGGCATGCCCTGGGTGCTGGAGGTCCTTAATAATGGACGCTGCCTTTCTGAGACACCACTCCCTAAAGATGTCCTGGGTACTTTGCAGACTAGTGCCCAAGATGGAGCTGACTAGATTTACAACCTTCTGCAGCTTCTTTTGGTCCTGTGCAGTAGTCCCTCTATACCAGACAGTGATGCAGCCTGTCAGAATGCTCTCCACGGTACAACTATAGAAGTTTGTGAGTGTATCTGTTGACATGCCAAATTTCTTCAAACTCTTAATGAAGTATAGCCACTGTCTTGCCTTCTTTATAACTGCATCGAAATGTTGGGACCAGGTTAGATCCTCAGAGATCTTGACGCCCAGGAACTTGAAGCTGCTCACTTCTGATCCCTCTATGAGGATTGGTATGTGTTCCTTCGTCTTACCCTTCCTGAAGTCCACACTCAGCTCTTTCATCTTACTGACGATGAGTGGCAGGTTATTGCTGTGGCACCACTCCACCAGCTGGCATATCTCACCCCTGTACGCCCTCTTGTCACCACCTGAGATTCTACCAATAATGGTTGTATTGTCAGCAAATTTATAGATGGTACTTGAGCTATGCCTAGTCACACAGTCATGGGTGTAGAGAGAGTAGAGCAGTGGGCTAAGCACACACCCCTGAGTTACGCCAGTGTTGGTCATCAGCGGTTCCAGTAAACCATTGCCTCAGTGTTCCTACCAACTTCCTCCAGATTCCACCACTTATAGTAGTCAGTCCAGACATCCCAAAAAAGCTGTGGCTTTGATGGGATGTGGGAAGAAACTGTAACCCCAGGTGCAGGGGGAACCCATGTGGCACTTATACCCTGGGATGTCTGCTCGTGCAGACGGCAGACAAAGAAAGGTCAAGATTGGAGCGGGGTCACTGCAGCTGTGAAACCTCACCATTGTTAGCCGGAGGCAAAACAACCGGCATTCACCTCCTAAATAACCCATTCACCGGGACAGCGCTCTCACTCCCACTGCCTACCCCACAAAAATCAGCTCAGCTGAGGACCTGTGGCTTCAGTGAGTGGCAAGAGTCTCACCCCGCCTGCCTACCGTGCATCGCAGTAGGTGAACTTCATGTCCATGCCGTGCCGGCTCAGGAAGGACTTGCTGTCCAGCAGAAGCTCGACGCTGGTGGGGTCAGGGACGGGCTCACAGATCATCAGCAGGTAGGCCATCCGAGACTCTGGGGCGACCTGGCTTGAAGGAGATTTGGGCTCCACCTCGCACCGTTGTACGTGTCCCGTGCAGTGCAGCACCTAGGCAGAGAAAGCGTGGTCAGAATCATGGCACTCAGTGGGTGAAGGATAAATGGGGGTTGCTGGGAGTTCAGACACCAACCTGTCGGGTTGATTGGGCGGGGGGTTGTGAGGGTTGTGGCAGCGGGTAGATGGAGGCTCTGGATGAGGTGGAAATGATGGTTGACGGGGGGAGATAGAGAACTGCTATGAGGTGCTGGGAACCGCTGCCCTGCCCTGCCTGACTCCACTTCTCTCGGTAGTCACCACCCGAAATTGCTGCTCAGACACACTGCCAATGAACTCTACCATTCTGGCCATGTGACCGAACCACGTGAGATTGTCAGGTCTCGAGGAGCTGGGCTATAGGGAAAGGCTGAATAGGTTAGTACATTATTCCCTGGAGTCTAGGAAGAATGAGGGAAGATCTGACAGACGTATACAAAATTATGAGGAGTTTAGATAGGGTGAATGCAGAGATGTTCCCCTCAAGTTGTGGGACTAGAGGTCACAGGTGTAAGGTGAAATGTTTAAGGGGAACCCGAGGGGAAACTTCTTCACTTAGAGGGTGATTAGTGTGGGATGAGCTGCCAGCGTTAGTGGTGTATGCGAGTTTGGATAGGTACATGGATGAGAGAGGTATGGAGGGCTACGGTCTACGTGTAGGTCAATGGGACCAGGCAGAATAACAGTTCAGCACCACTGGATGAGCCTTAGGGCTTGTATGACGCTATGAAGGGGATCAGTGCATTCAACCCCTGGGACCCTCCATTCACTGGGCATCTCCAACCAGGACGAGAGAACAGAAAGCTGGTCACTTGTATCCCATTGTGGGGTCGCGTCTATATCCTGGACCACCTACAACTGCTCTGTCGTTAATTGCCAAGAAGCTCCCAAGACCTTGTCCCGAACCTGCCACTTCACCCAGAAAGGAGAAAGACAACAAGGTCCAAGGAACATCACTGTAAGAAGATAAGAACTAGGAGCAGGAGTTGGCCATCTGGTTGTTGACTCAGCACTGACTACCTGTCTTTTCCCCTGACAGCCTTAATTTCCCTGCTACATATAAAAAATCTGTTTAAATGGATTTAATGAGGTAGCCTCTACTGCTTCCCTGGGCAGTGAATTCCGCAGATTCACTGCTCTGGGAAAAGCAGTTTCTCCTCATCTCCATTCTAAATCTATTCCCCCGCTCTGATCCCACTCAGCAACTTTTCCTTGCCTGTTATCTATCTAGCCCTTACATACTTTTATGTCCCAGCACTCAGGGATTCCCCGGCAACTCCCACACCATCCCGAATCGGAAATGCATCGTTGCTCCTCAAACTCAACAATTTCCATCCTCGACTGCGGGAGCGATTTCACCAGGGAGGAGGAAGTTCAAGGTCAGCTGTCCCTGCACAAGTCAGTGTTGAGAGGTGGGAAGGCAGCTTGTGCCAAGATGAGGCCACCCTCAGGGTAGGGGAGCAGCACCTCATATGCCACCTGATGGCACGAATATCAAATTCTCTTTCCGGTAAAAAGAAATTCCTTCTTCCTCTTCTATTCCCCACTCTAGCCACTCCTCACCTGCCTATCACCCCTCCCTGGTTCCCCTCCTCCTACGGAACACTCTCCTCTCCTATCAGATTCCTTACTCTCCTGTCTTTTATCTTTCCCACCCACCCAGCTTTACCTATCACCTATTATCTTGACCTCCTTCTCCTCTCCCCACCTTTTTATTCTGGTATCTTTCCCCTTCCTTTCCAGTCCTGATGAAGAGTCTCAGCCCAAAATGTCGACTGTTTATTCACTTCCGTAGATGCTGCCTGACCTGCTGAGTCCCTCCAGCATTTTGTGCACGGCAGCTACGGCTGGTTTAGCGACGCTGCTTGCTGCAACCACAAGATTCAGACTGCACGGGCATGTCACTCACTCTCCACGTTGCCGACTTGATGGCGACGGTCCGTTTCCCGTTCACCAGCGTAGATTTCATCCTCATGAAGAAGTCCCTATGGGCCTGGGCCTCCTGCTTTGCCGTCAGGCCTTGCATTGACGAATCCACAGAAGGAACAAATCAGCGAGTTAGGTGATAAATCGGTGAAACAGTTTATTAAACAATAGATGGAGTTGGACAGTTGATTTTGTCAATGAGTCAATTAGTCCGCTTTGATTAAACTGACTAACTTAATCACTCCCCCAGTATCACCACCTTGATATCCTGAGACCTCCATGTTACACTAGTATTAATACTCCCCTCCAAGATTAGTGCTCAAAGGCCCTTCAATACTCCAGCGCACGAGCCCTTGACCATCAACATTACAGTTCCCACCATCACAACTCTGGGTGGCAATACTGAGGTCCTCCATTGTTCTGGGCCGACCATGGACGTTGCCTCCCAGCTGTCTACGTGACACTGCCGGGGCAGTACGATACAGACAGCAAGCTGTTGCCCATGCCACAGCCTCCCCCTCTGTAGGGCTGATGAATCTGAAAGAACAGCTGACACCGATACGGTATGGCAACAGCGGCATCGCAGGAGCTGCCAGTGAGTCTTAGGGACTCCAGCTCTGGATTTTCCCCTGAAAAGCCTGCCCCACGAGTGGGTAGTGGAGGTGTAGAGATCAGAGTTTTCCTTCTCATAGATGAACTGCTGACCATGGCTGACAGACAAGCCCCATCTGCACAAAGCAACTGGTTTTAAGGCACCAATAACCCACTTTTACTCCTTCCCGTCAGTAGAAACGGTTCCACCGGGCTTCGTAGCTAAGCCACATATGAGGGCCAGGAGCTGGACTTGGTTGTCAGAGGCTATTTGAGACGCACGTCATTGGCATTTGATAGGTAGTGGGAGCTACCCTACCTCCTCCTGACTATAACCTTAAGGAACTATGACAATATTTCCACCCTGATTACAGTGATCAACCCCCTAAATATTCACATGCGTGGCTGATCCCCCCACATTCCCAATGGACAGCACACTCCATGAAGTCTTCTCCCCGGTTCAGGAGCAGAGCACCTCAACCATTGACGGAACCATTAAAGTAGTAATCGGGTGCGCATCAAAACACACAGTGAAATGCGTCATTTGCATCAACCACCATCACAGTCCGAGGATGTGCTGGGGGCAGCCCGCAAGTGTCACGACACTTCCAGCCCCAGCATAGCGTGCCCATAACTAACCTGTATGTCTTAGGAATGTGGGAGGAAGCCGGAGCACCCGGAGGAAACCCGCGTGGTCACGGGGAAAATGTACAAACTCCTCACAGACAGCAGTGGGATTTGAACTCAGTTCGTTGGTGTTGCAACAGCATTACACTAACTGCCATGCTGCTGCGCTGCCCAACTACAAACTGCCACCTCACCACCCATTTTGCTCAAAGATTTGACGTACATTTACTATTATAAACAGTATACAACCCTGGGACCCATCTTCCCACACTCAGCCACCATCAAACCCCTCCCCCGCGTACAAATCATTGCCAACAGGAACAAAAATATCCATCAGTGAAAAAGACACGATATAAAACACGGTCAAAAGAGTCCAGGCATATTCTGTTCAGCTCAGAGTTCGTTATTTGCAGGCCGCCCTGATTAAAAATCACCCAAAATAGCAACAGTGAATAAAAGGATCTCCCCTGCAGAACCACATTGCGCATTTTGTTCTCTACATCGTTCTGGTACCCTACTCCCCTCTGAACCCTTTACTCCCCCCCCCCATGCACCCTCCCCACGTCAATGGATATGTGTTGGGGGAGGGACCCTCACCTTGGCGTGTCATCAGTAGGTCCTTAACTTCCTCCTCATCGCACGGGTGGATGAACTCAAAGATGCTGTGGCCGATCAGAGCAAGCTGTGGGAGTGGAGGGTGGGAAACCGTAAGTCTCAAACTGCTTAACCAATAAAAGACATCCAGCTCTCAAACAGACCAAAACTGGGTAACAAACAAGTTCTGTATTTATGGACATGCATTTGATTTTGTCTGGAACAGGAGCCCCAACAATTTTTATGCCGTGGGCCAATACTGATAACTGAGGGGCCCGTGGAGCTCCGGTTGGGAACCCCTGCTTTAGAAGTTGAAAAAAATGGTCTATGGAATTCAGCGCTGCAGATGGCTGTGGAGGCCAAGTGTTCTGTACCCCTAGGGATCATATTTTACCATATTAGACTCTGTAAATATGACCCAATTACGGGGTGCATAACAAAAGTCACTCGGTATATTTAAAGTGGAGGTTGACTGGTTCTTGATTAGTGAGGGCATCAAAGGAGAAGGCAGGAGAATGGGGTTGAGGGGGATAATAAATCAGCCATGATGGAACGGCACAGCAGGATCAATGGGCTGAATAGTTTGAAGTTCAAAGTATATTTATTATCAAAGTATGTATACTTTATCCAACCTTGAGATTCGTCTCTTTACAACCAGCCATAAAACAAGAAACCCAAACGAACCGAAAAAAAATTACAAACGCCCAATATACAGAGAGAGAGAGAAAAAAACCGAATTGTGCAAACAATAAAAGCAAGCAACTAGCATTCAGCATGGAAGTCAGTTGTCAGAAACAGCGTAACGGGCAGCAAGTCTGATGGCGCCAGAACGTGTGGCAACATTTGCACGTCCATTGTTGATGCAATGGACATACTCCACCGTATGTTTCGATTATACATGTGATAAACAAACAAATCTGAATCTAAATTACATAACTTGGGCTTCTGCCACGCATTAACCCTTTGATCACCTGGGTCAGCCCGAGATATCTGTTCACGTTCTCCGACAGGTACACGATGTCGCCTTCTTCCGTCAGCACCATGAAGAAGCCATCGAGGGCTCGGAGGTAAAAGGCATTCAAGTGCGCGGCCAAACCGCTCTCCGCTGGCACTGTATGACAGAGTGACAGACCGTCAGTGACAGAAGGGAGGAGACTGGCTCAGCTGCCTTCCAAACCAGCCGGCTAAGGCTGGTTATAATAACCCACGGAGCACTGTAAACAGGTGGAAGGTACTCCTCCACCTGCAGGCACCTGAGAAGCTGAACCGATTTAGAAGCAGTGAGGGGCTGCAAACAGAGAGAGACACACACACACACACACACACACACACGGGGGGGGAGAGAGAGACACACACGCGCGGGGGGGGAGAGAGGCGCGCGCGCGGGGGGAGAGAGACACACATAAACACGGGGGGAGAGAGACATAAACACGGGGGAGAGACAGAGAGAGAGACACACACTCACACACTCGGGGGAGAGAGAGAGAGACACACACACACGGGGGGGGGGGGAGAGACACACACACGGGGGGGAGAGAGACACACATAAACACGGGGGGAGAGAGACACACACACACGGGGGGAGAGAGAGACATAAACACGGGGGGAGAGAGAGACATAAACACGGGGGAGAGACAGAGAGAGAGACACAGGGGAGAGACAGAGAGAGACACACACACTCACACACTCGGGGGAGAGAGAGAGAGACACACACACACACGGGGGGGAGAGACACACATAAACACGGGGGGAGAGAGACATAAACACGGGGGGGAGAGAGACACACACACGGGGGGGGACAGAGAGACATAAACACAGGGGAGAGACAGAGAGAGACACACACACTCACACACTCGGGGGAGAGAGAGAGAGACACACACACGCGGGGGGGGACAGAGAGACATAAACACAGGGGAGAGACAGAGAGAGACACACACACTCACACACTCGGGGGAGAGAGAGAGAGAGAGACAAACACGGGGGAGAGACAGAGAGAGAGACACACACTCACACACTCGGGGAGAGAGAGAGAGACACACACACACGGGGGGGAGAGAGACACATAAACACGGGGGGAGAGAGACATAAACACCGGGGGGGGGGGGAGAGAGACACACACGGGGGGGGACAGAGAGACATAAACACAGGGGAGAGACAGAGAGAGAGACACACACTCACACATTCGGGGGAGAGAGAGACACACACACACGCGGGGGAGGACAGAGAGACAAACACGGGGTAGAGACAGAGAGAGAGACACACACTCACACACTCGGGGGAGAGAGAGAGAGACACACACACACACGGGGGGGAGAGAGACACACATAAACACGGGGGGGAGAGAGACACACACACGGGGGGAGAGAGAGACATAAACACGGGGGAGAGACAGAGAGAGAGAGACACACACTCACACACTCGGGGGGGAGAGAGAGAGAGAGAGAGAGAGAGACACACACGCGGGGGGAGAGACGCGTGCGCGGGGGGGAGAGAGACACACATAAACACGGGGGGGGAGAGAGACATAAACACGGGGGGGGAGAGACAGACACACACACACGCACGGGGGGGAGAGAGACACACGCACGGGGGGGGGAGAGACACACACACACGCACGGGGGGGGAGAGACACACACACACACGCACGGGGGGGGGAGACACGCACGGGGGGGGAGCGAGACACGCACGGGGGGGGGGAGAGAGACACGCACGGGGGGGGGGAGAGAGACACGCACGGGGGGGGGGAGAGAGACACGCACGGGGGGGGGGAGAGAGACACGCACGGGGGGGGGAGAGAGACACGCACGGGGGGGGAGAGAGACACGCACGGGGGGGGGAGAGAGACACGCACGGGGGGGGGAGAGAGACACGCACGGGGGGGGGGAGAGAGACACGCACGGGGGGGAGAGAGACACGCACGGGGGGGAGAGAGACACGCACGGGGGGGAGAGAGACACGCACGGGGGGGAGAGAGACACGCACGGGGGGGAGAGAGACACGCACGGGGGGGAGAGAGACACGCACGGGGGGGAGAGAGACACGCACGGGGGGGAGAGAGACACGCACGGGGGGGAGAGAGACACGCACGGGGGGGAGAGAGACACGCACGGGGGGGAGAGAGACACGCACGGGGGGGAGAGAGACACGCACGGGGGGGAGAGAGACACGCACGGGGGGAGAGAGACACGCACGGGGGGGAGAGAGACACGCACGGGGGGGAGAGAGACACGCACGGGGGGGAGAGAGACACGCACGGGGGGGAGAGAGACACGCACGGGGGGGAGAGAGACACGCACGGGGGGGAGAGAGACACGCACGGGGGGGAGAGAGACACGCACGGGGGGGAGAGAGACACGCACGGGGGGGAGAGAGACACGCACGGGGGGGAGAGAGACACGCACGGGGGGGAGAGAGACACGCACGGGGGGGAGAGAGACACGCACGGGGGGGAGAGAGACACGCACGGGGGGGAGAGAGACACGCACGGGGGGGAGAGAGACACGCACGGGGGGGGAGAGAGACACACACACGCACGTGGGTGAGAGAGACACACACACGCACGTGGGTGAGAGAGACACACACACGCACGGGGGGGGAGAGACACACACACGCACGGGGGGGGGAGAGACACACACACGCACGGGGGGGGAGAGACACACACACGCACGGGGGGGGAGAGACACACACACGCACGGGGGGGGAGAGACACGGACACGCACGGGGGGGGAGAGACACGGACACGGGGGGGGGAGAGACACGGACACGGGGGGGGAGAGACACACACACGCACGGGGGTGAGAGAGACACACACACGCACGGGGGGGGAGAGACACACACACGCACGGGGGGGGAGAGACACACACACGCACGGGGGGGGAGAGACACACACACGCACGGGGGGGGAGAGACACACACACGCACGGGGGGGGAGAGACACACACACGCACGGGGGGGGAGAGACACACACACGCACGGGGGGGGAGAGACACGGACACGGGGGGGGGGAGAGACACGGACACGGGGGGGGAGAGACACGGACACGGGGGGGGAGAGACACGGACACGGGGGGGGGAGAGACACGGACACGGGGGGGAGAGACACGGACACGGGGGGGGAGAGACACGGACACGGGGGGGGGAGAGACACGGACACGGGGGGGGAGAGACACGGACACGGGGGGGGAGAGACACGGACACGGGGGGGGAGAGACACGGACACGGGGGGGGAGAGACACGGACACGGGGGGGAGAGACACGGACACGGGGGGGGAGAGACACGGACACGGGGGGGGAGAGACACGGACACGGGGGGGGAGAGACACGGACACGGGGGGGGGAGAGACACGGACACGGGGGGGGAGAGACACGGACACGGGGGGGGAGAGACACGGACACGGGGGGGGAGAGACACGGACACGGGGGGGGAGAGACACGGACACGGGGGGGGAGAGACACGGACACGGGGGGGGAGAGACACGGACACGGGGGGGGAGAGACACGGACACGGGGGGGGAGAGACACGGACACGGGGGGGGAGAGACACGGACACGGGGGGGGAGAGACACGGACACGGGGGGGGAGAGACACGGACACGGGGGGGAGAGACACGGACACGGGGGGGGAGAGACACGGACACGGGGGGGGAGAGACACGGACACGGGGGGGGAGAGACACGGACACGGGGGGGGAGAGACACGGACACGGGGGGGGAGAGACACGGACACGGGGGGGGGAGAGACACGGACACGGGGGGGGAGAGACACGGACACGGGGGGGGGGAGAGAGAGAGAGAGAGAGAGAGACACACACGCGGGGGGAGAGTGGGAGGGAGAGGGGGGAGAGTGGGAGGGGGCAGAGGGGGAGAGTGGGAGGGGGGGAGTGGGAGGGAGGGAGAGGGGGGGGGGAGAGGGAGGGAGGGAGAGGGGGGGGGAGAGAGTGGGAGGGGGGAGTGGGGGAGAGTGGGGGGAGTGGGGAGAGTGGGGGGAGTGGGGAGAGGGAGAGGGGGAGGGGGGAGGGGGGAGGGGGGAGGGGGAGGGGGGGGGAGGGGGGAGGGGGGAGGGGGGGGAGGGGGAGGGGGGAGGGGGAGGGGGGAGGGGGAGGGGGAGGGGGAGGGAGAGGGGGAGGGGGAGGGGGAGGGGGAGGGAGAGGGGGAGGGGGAGGGAGAGGGGGAGGGGGAGGGAGAGGGAGAGGGGGAGAGTGGGAGGGAGAGGGGGAGAGTGGGAGGGAGAGGGGGAGAGTGGGAGGGAGAGGGGGAGAGTGGGAGGGAGAGGGGGAGAGTGGGAGGGAGAGGGGGAGAGTGGGAGGGAGAGGGGGAGAGTGGGAGGGAGAGGGGGAGAGTGGGAGGGAGAGGGGGAGAGTGGGAGGGAGAGGGGGAGAGTGGGAGGGAGAGGGGGGAGAGTGGGAGGGAGAGGGGGGAGAGTGGGAGAGGGAGAGGGGGTAGGGGGAGAGGGAGAGGGGGGAGAGGGATTGGGAGAGGGATTGGGAGAGGGATTGGGAGAGGGAGAGGGAGAGGGAGAGGGAGAGGGATTGGGAGAGGGAGAGGGAGAGGGAGAGGGAGAGGGAGAGGGAGAGGGAGAGGGAGAGGGAGAGGGAGAGGGAGAGGGAGAGGGAGAGGGAGAGGGAGAGGGAGAGGGAGAGGGAGAGGGAGGGGGGAGTGGGAGGGAGAGGGAGAGGGAGAGAGAGGGGGGAGTGGGAGGGAGAGGGAGAGGGGGTAGAGGGAGAGGAGAGGGGGGTAGAGGGAGAGGGAGAGGGGGGTAGAGGGAGAGGGAGAGGGGGGTAGAGGGAGAGGGAGAGGGGGGTAGAGGGAGAGGGAGAGGGGGGTAGAGGGAGAGGGAGAGGGGGGTAGAGGGAGAGGGAGAGGGGGGTAGAGGGAGAGGGAGAGGGGGGTAGAGGGAGAGGGAGAGGGGGGTAGAGGGAGAGGGGGGTAGAGGGAGAGGGAGAGGGGGGTAGAGGGAGAGGGAGAGGGGGGTAGAGGGAGAGGGAGAGGGGGGTAGAGGGAGAGGGAGAGGGGGGTAGAGAGGGGGGTAGGGGAGAGGGAGAGTGGGGAGAGGGAGAGGGAGGAGGGGGAGAGGGAGAGGGAGAGGGAGAGGGAGAGGGAGGAGAGGGAGAGGGAGAGGGAGAGGGAGGAGAGGGAGAGGGGGGAGAGGGGGGAGAGGGGGAGAGGGAGGGGGAGAGGGGGGAGAGGGGGAGAGGGAGGGGGAGAGGGGGAGAGGGAGAGGGAGAGGGGGGAGAGGGAGAGGGAGAGGGGGGAGAGGGAGAGGGAGAGGGGGGAGAGGGAGAGGGGGGAGGGAGGGGAGAGGGGAGAGGGGAGAGGGGGGGGTAGAGAGGGGGGTAGGGGGAGAGGGAGAGTGGGGAGAGGGAGAGTGGGGAGTGTGGGAGAGGGAGGAGGGGAGAGGGAGTGGGAGGAGTGGGAGAGGGAGGTGAGGGAGAGGAGAGGGGGGGAGAGGGAGAGGGGGAGAGGGAGAGGGGGGAGAGGGGGGAGAGGGGGGAGAGGGAGAGGGGGGAGAGGGAGAGGGGGGAGAGGGGGAGAGGGAGAGGGAGAGGGGGAGAGGGAGAGGGAGAGGGGGGAGAGGGAGAGGGAGAGGGGGGAAGGGAGAGGGAGAGGGGGGAGAGGGTGAGGGAGAGGGGGGAGAGGGAGAGGGGGGTAGAGAGGGGGGTAGGGGGAGAGGGAGAGTGGGGAGAGTGGGGAGAGGGAGGAGAGGGAGAGGGAGAGGGAGGAGAGGGAGAGGGAGAGGGAGGAGAGGGAGAGGGGGGTAGAGAGGGGGGAGAAATAGAAAGCACCGCCACTTACCGGAGCGGAGCAGGGTCCGGAGCCGCAGGTAGCTGATGGTCACCCGCATGACGGAGGCTTTGTCCAGGTGCGCGGCGGCGCCGCGAGGTAGCGGGAGCAGTTGGGCCAGTTGGTACATCACCTCCGTCTCCTGTCCGCGGCGGCTGCGGGCCGCGTCCCGGGACCGTTCGCGGCGCTGCTGGGCCGGGGCCGGGGCCGGGGCCTCGGCCTCCCCGCCCAACTCCCCCATGTCCTCCTCACAGGCCGTCCGGACCGGCGCAAAGGCCTTCAGACCCTGGCACTCGGGTTATTTAACCGCTCGGATCCCTGCTCCGACTTTCAGCTCGACGCTCTGTGCTCGAACACACCTCCCCTCCCTCTCGACTCTCACTCGCATCC